>NC_081560.1:123424392-123478909 GCF_022355385.1 Mustela nigripes
AAAAAAAAAAAAAAAAAAAAAAAAAAAAAAAAAAAAAAAGACATCAGGATGGCAGCGGAATCATGGTTCCTAGTAAGTTGAAGATAAAAAGATTATCCAGGGCTGCCCTGTCAGTACGATCTCAACGTAGGAGTCCTTACGAGTGAGGAAGGAAAGGCAGAAGGCTGAGTTGGAGACAAGGGATTCGCCACCTTAGCCAAGGAGCCTGGTTACCTGCTCACCGGGAGAAGGCTCCCAGCTCATCACCAGCGAGGACATGGGGACTCACTTTCACAACCACTGGGCACGAACTCTGCCCACAATCCCATCAAGCAAGGAATTGCCCTCTTGCTGGGAGCCTGCAGAAAGGACCATGACCTGCGGTGAACTGGATTTTTACCCTGAGAACCACGCTGCACTTCGCACCCAAAAAACCCTATAGGATTCATCGGTTTGTTTTAGGCTACGAAGTCTGGCAAATCATCATGATCACAGCGGCAACAGAAAACTAACACACTCCCCAGACCTGAGCCTGTGATGGTCTGTCCGGAGTAGAGCTCCCCTCTCATCCCCACAGAACCGACTCCTTGTGACTATTTTTATCTGAACTTCAACAATCCCACTCAGTGTCTACTTCTTGCATGAGAATTTCTCTCTCAGTGGGTAGAAATCCCTCCTGCTTCTGAATAATTTGGACAACAATGTCCACGTATATTCTTGCAGAGAAGTAAATATCTGAGCTCTATTTTCCAAAGTAGATCATAAACTCCTGGAGAGCCAGACCTAGCACGTATCCTCCTGTAGTATTCCTTTCCAGCAGCGGTTTTTAATTTTGTTTACATCTTTATAAAACCCTGGAATTCTATTTTCTAGAGAACTACAACCAGATAAAAGAAGAATGCTCTTCTAGAAGTATGCATTCAGCCAAGACCCACCCTTCCTAGGGGCACCTCTGGCTCACCTGGAGCCCCCAGGAGACAGTCACTGTAAGGGAAATGTGTTTCTAGGCCCACACAGCACCTCTGTTCCCAACCCCACAGTCCCTCTGCTTCAACACTGCTGCCCCAGCATTGTGCCATCCTGCTGGTTTAGTCCCTGCTCGGTGCTGGAGAGGCTATGTCACTTTAATTAACTCAAGACCCTGAAATCCACATGTGTTTCCCCCATTCCCATAAGAAGATCCAAATGATTCTTCCTCAGACTTCTTTGGATCCAGTCTTTTAAACTTTGATTCTTCAGGGTTCTTACCAACAGATGAAAACATTTGCCCTGTCCAGGTTCCTGTATACTGACTAAGATTTCCTCCTTCCAGCTGCTTTCTCTGACTTGTATCATCCAGACATGATCGGACTCAGTCCTAAATCTATCATTCATCTGAGCGCCGTGCCTACCCCATGTGGCAATGATACTTGTCCCACGTCTTCGGTCGCAGGGCGAGGCAGCATTCTGTCTCTTTGGGGGCCATATGCAGGGGTGACACGGCTTTACTCCAGATGCCTTGAGGTTCATGCAGGGCTCCTCGGAGACTGCATGCGGGGTATCTGCCCCCATGGACCAATGGTCAAAGCCACTCATCTTACAGCATTGACTTTCCACAGAGGCTTCATTTTCTCTGCACCCCACTTGAAAATGACACTCTCCATGTTTCTGGGTGACAGGAGCATTCCCAAATATGACAAATGGTTAAAATCCACAAGGATGTGCTACATGCTTTGTCACTGTCTCAGTGGGCTGGACACACATGATGCAGAAATGTGTCCATTATTTGGAAGGGATGTCCTCATGTTGTTCAGACCACAGAGTGACATGGGACATTGCCTAGCTGCTGGCACGCCTGTGTCTCATCAGGGACCCTATGCACCAGCCTTTCCAGTGAACATTACTTGATTCTCATCATCCTACCTGACAGGGATTAAGAATAACACATGTGCTAGAGAGTTTAACACACCCCATGTGCCGAAAGCTGTGTTGAGTCTTTGTACTGAACATACCACATGCAGTAGAATCCTGTCATTGGGCTCACCCCTGCTTAAGGTCAGCATGGCTCACTGCCTTGTGAGGCCCTCCAACTGCCGAGTGAAACAGAGGCAGGGGCCGCCAACGTGGTCTCCTGAGTCGCCCCCTTCACCTCACCCAGGATCTGTGCTACCCCTGGATCATTCTCTGGAGAGGCCCACTCACTGGCTGCACTTGGTCCTTCCTCTTAGTGCCTCCTGTCCACTGATGTGGGCCCACATGCTGATTCTGCAGGGTCAAGTCCATCGCTGCTTATGGAACACTCCGGGACCCGAGAGAGGACTGGACATGGAGTCTGTCTCTACTGGGCACGGTGACGGTGCTGGCTTTCCACTGGCATCAGACCCCATCCACAACAAGCTGGGAAAGAGCTGTGTGTTTCTTTTCCTCCAGCACATGGTGATCCTGGGAAATGGGCATAAGCATGTCTGAGAAGGGATTAGGTTCGTGCCCTACATACACTAGGGCCGCTGGGAGTTTTCTCAAAGGGTTTTCTCTCTATGGCTACACTCTCCGACTGAGACTTGGCTCAAGTCTGGGGATGGAAAGGTACACTGGATTTTCTACAATGACGGATGGCATCAGCCTAGCAGTCTGGGTTCTGTAAGGGCTTTCATATAAGAAAGGAAGCAGTGCCCTCCTTAGCTTGTGTCAGCCTCCCCTGTGGGGCTCTCAGCCTCCTGGACCCTGCGGTCGGGGTTGGCTGGCCTGGCTCCTCTTCCAAGCCAGCAAGCTGTGAAGTTCTGTCAGCCGCCCTGCTGTCTGCCTTGTGCCCTTGTGGATGCTGCTCTTGCCTTTGACGGTGGAGGCATATGTCCTCTGAGCCTTCCTGGAGAACTTGCTAAACAGTAGGCTCTCTGGTATGAAATGCATCCCCTCTCACATGTTCTCTTCCTGGAGCGTTCTGATAATTTCTCCAATACTCTCACAAAGTGGTTTTAGCATTTCCACCCACTTGATGGTCAGTCATCGTTGTGTCCAAGTTTCAAGGGACCATCTCAGCAGGCCATCGGACCAGCCCCCAGTGTCCCAGAACCAGGACATCTGCTCTGAAGACATTCCCCCAAAGTCCTCCTCACCTTACATCACTTAACCCCACTTCCAGTATCTTCAAGATCAAATAGCAAACACCTTTCCAAGCCTGGTGACTTGTTTGGTGGAAAAGAAGGTCTTCCTGCCTCAAATCTGTTATCACACCTCTGACTGGTGATGTGGTGACAGGTGAGCCTGGCGATGAAGGCAGGTGGGAGCCAGCTGAGACAAGTGCTCCCCTACTGTGGCTTCTAGCCTCTTAACTGCATTAAATCATCGGCTGACCTGAGCTGAGGCATCACAGAGGGTAACCCACAAATACATCACAGTCCTGCCTCCACAGCCCTTGAGTGACAGGGGCCCTGGGCCCCCCAGTGCACTGTCCCCCAACAGGCTCACATCACCATCTACCCCAGGTTAGCACACTAGCATGTGCCATGATGCATCTAGAACCCCCAAGCCACCAGCAGGGGATCACCGCTGCATGTGCTGGCTGGGGATTTACTTCGTAGGGTCACTTCTGGTAGCAGACATCTCAGGTCAGGCTCCCTGAGCACGTAGACCCTGACACAGGAAGTAGGGTTCCTGTAAAGAGTAGAGAGTAGGAGCTCTGGGAAGAGTAACAGGGAAAGGAGGACAAAAACTGGGGAAGGGAAGACAGTCAATTATGTGTGTGCTGTCTTCCAGGTGACCTCTGAGCTCATCTACAACTTAACCCCACTAGGAACCCCCAGAAGCCAGTACAGATCACACAGCGAAGAGTTAACTCAGTCCTCCAGTGGGTGAGACAACCATGAAGCTCACATACCAGCCACAGCTGGTCCTTAGCCAAGGAGGACTGTGTGCTTTGACATGAAAGGGGAGCTAATCCCTGCCACTTCCTGGTCATTTCTGGCCCAAAGCATAAGAAGCAGATGGACCGGATGCCCACAGAGCCCCAGGGAAGAAATAACAGCACTGGCTACTGAGGGGTTGGCCTGTGGCCTGGGGGAGCGGTGTGTGTGTGTGTGGGGGGGGTGCTGGGGTGGGATGACAGCAGCGTGTGCAGCATGAGTTTGCTCCTTGGCTCACCGTCGGGGGAGAGCAGTTCCTCAACTTCCTTCCTCCCTATCCATAGAAATAAGAATATGCCTTTGAAGTGTATTCCTGAAGACTCTTCTGTAGACAGACAGCAAAATGAATAAAAAGTAACACTGAAAAGATAGAAGATGGCCGTCATGAGTCTTCTTTGAAATCTACACTCCCTGGTATGCCTGACTCACGCATCTTGGCTTTGTACCACACCAGAGGTAAACTGACTGACCTCCTCAAATACCTGTGGTACGATTCCATTGGCATCAAGGGTAGAGCTGGTAGGCTATCAGCTTTTCTGGTTTCCACTTTTTAGAAGATTCCCCTGCAGGTGGAGCTCTAATATTTTCTCCAGGGCCCTGAGTTATGATGATTTTCTATAACTCAGTCACTTCCACCACTACACATGGTACCCTCCTGCTCCCACCCGGGGTCTGACTCAGGAAGGGGCAAGACCTTGCACGTCAAGTCTGGGGGATGTGTCCAGGACATTCACAACTGAAAGGAAGTTACACTGTCATCTTTCTTTGGTAATATTTCAAAATAATGAGAAGTGAGGTGCTATGCACCCAGGGACCTCATTCCCCGCCCCCGCTCCAAACAATGGTCAAGCCTACAGCTCCATCTATGGGTGCCCTACAAATATACAAAATTAACTATTTCAAAAGCTATGCCTTTCCTCTACTCCAAGGACATTTCCCTCATATTAATCCACATTCCTATAACCTAGTTTGTCTTCAGTGCCTCCTGATAGCCATTCAAGTTTGAATGATCTTCTAGAATTTTAACATTGGAAGTATTCTACCTAGAACAGAAATGGAAATTTTCTGTCATCTCTGAGAGATAACGTCTTCTTACTAAGAGTACCACATAGCTGTCTACCAAAATTTTTTCTAAACTAATACCTAAACTAATACCTAGAGTCATAACTTAATTTGACTAGTGATATGAGCTTCTTGTGTCCCTTTTATTGCTTAGCTAAAAGAATGCATTTCTTTTTGGACTTTTGTAATCATTGACTCATTTTATAAAATGTGCTGTATGTCTTGAATATTGGGTCAAAATAATAAGGTTTATTAACCCTCATCACGCAGAAACATATCCCATTTTTATGCTATTTAATGACTCAAGACTACTCATTTAAAATCCAAAGACTTTCTTAATTATTAGGTAGCAGAAGTCAATGCCCTTCAAAGAGAATTCACAAATCTTTTTGACTAAAATATTGAAATATAGCTCAGAAGAAAGAAGCACCATGTTAAAGGAGTAATTAATTTATAGCTAGCTGTGTTTTTCAAGACAGTTTCTGGTCATGAATATTTTTCAGAAACTCCAATGTTTTTTTACTCTATCTACCTATTAATCACTTTTCACAGAAGTGTCTTCGTCAGGAGGAGTGTGCAGAACAAGTCATGACAGGATAGTCATACTGACTACGGATTTGTTGACCACAGATTCTTAAAACCTTCCTAGGATTTCCCATGCTGTCCTACTGCAGGCAGCATCAGCACCAGCACTTGGACCTGGCAGTTGGCCTGGGCTCTTTGATGCTAATGAGGGATTGTTCTTATCTGTCTCTACCTGGAGGGTGTGTGACACATAAGAAATGTCCTTAGCCTTTGCAATTGGACAGAATCAAATATCAATTTGGCTGGATCACCTGTTGATTGATTGGAACTTTGAAAGACTACTGAAATTTTTACTCTATAGAATGAGAATATTGTTTGAATTTGTTTGTTGTGACAAATATAGTTGAGTGGAATGACTGGTTTATATGCAGCAATTTACTGGTAAATGCATGAGGTCTGAATTACTGCTTGACAAATTACTGCACACTTAGTGCCCTACAACAGTGCCATTTGTCTCAGAACTACTGTGGCTTTGGCCCGCAGGTTTGGCAGAGCTGAGTCTCCTGCTTTGGGTCTCTCAAGGCTGCTATCACATTGCCCACCTGGGTGTGTCTTCATCTGGGGATGCAACTTAGCAAGAATATATTTATTATTTATTATTAAACATTTCAAACATCCAAAAAAGTAGAATAATAACAGATGAGAAAACAGAAAATAAAGAAGCATGTGTTCATCATCTATTTTTTAAAAATATCATTTTATTTAATTTCCAGCTATTCTCACACACACTTTCACTTACTGGATTATTTTAAAGAAAATACCAAACACTAAATGATGTCATCCCATGAATACCTTGCTGTGTACAAATCAGAGAGTTGTATGAGCCTTAATAACCACAATGAAACGTGGGTGTTGGGGAAGATGGTGCAGAAGGAAGACCCTAAACTCACATTTTCCCACAGAACAACTAGATAATGCTTGCACCAGAACGAACATCCCAGAAAAGGACTTAAACACTGTCCCAACAAACACCACAACTAAGTGGTGAGAAGAAGCCACAAAGAAGAGGAGAGGAGGGGCAAGGACCTGGCAGGAACCTGGGTCTGACTGCTAAAGATAGGGAGCCACAGACACAGAGAGGGGCGAGAAATAGACTAGCACATCAGGGAGCCTATGAGGCGAAGAGAAATTTCCATAGCATTTGGCTTTCAAAATGAGAGGGGTCAAACCTCATGAGTTTTATACAACAAATAAGACTTAAAGCCTAGAAATTTAAAAACCAGGAGGCATGGCTCTGGGAGAGTCCTGAGGGTGAGAGGAAGCCAAGTCCCTGTCAGCATGGCAAACAGCCCTTGGAGATATCGATTGGAGGCAGCAGTTTGAAAGGCACCTGGAGCTTCAGGGAGAGGCAATTACTGATTGCAGAGTTCCTAAGAGACTTCTCCAGGAACAAAGGAGCTGGCAGACATCACAGCCCCCCACCCACACCCCATAGCATAAACACAGAGCCATCGGCGGAAACCAGCACAATGCAGGTATTCACCGTCCACCATGGTTACAGAGACCCACCTCTCTGGACTGGCTTGCCTCAGTCTCAGGTCTGCAGATCCCATCCACCAAAAGACCTTGCTAACACGTTATTTCCCAACCTTCTGCAGAGGACGCACACAGCTTACTTTAAGATACATTCTCACTCATGGGTGCTCAGCAGAGCAGCACCAGCCAGGGCCTGGGCTCTGTGGTGGCTGTGCATATCCCA
The DNA here is from genome assembly GCF_022355385.1 of Mustela nigripes. NCBI lineage: Eukaryota > Metazoa > Chordata > Mammalia > Carnivora > Mustelidae > Mustela > Mustela nigripes. The sequence goes on from NC_081560.1 coordinate 123,431,599, forward strand.
CATAGAAGAAGATCTGCATGTGCCATATGTAGTACCAGGCACTTATGGAAGCAGCAGTTAGCTGAGTGCCCCAGCTGGCCTGGGTCTCCTCAGTGGCTGTGTGTCTCCATCCCCTATGGAGTAGAAGAAGGGTGCATAGCTTGCCACACCACATCCCTGCCTGCCTGGTCTCCCCTGAGGCTGGGCATCCTCTGCGGAAGAGGCATAGTTAAAAATGCATGTCACCCTCACTACTTGCAAGAGCAAGAGGCATAGCTGACTTTTTTTAACACACACAGACAGAGACACAGAGAGTTACACAAAATGAGGAGAGGAATTGGTCTCAAATGAAAGAATAGGACAAAATCACAGCAAGAGACCTAAGTGAAATGGAGATAAATAACATGTTTGATCTTAATATGGTCATGAAGATACCGACTGGACTTGAGAGAAGAGTAGAGAACATCAGTGAGAACCTTAAAACAGAGATAGAAAGGAAGCAATTAGAGATGAACACAATAAATGAAATTAAGAATAGACTTGATGGAATAAATAGCAATCTGGAAGAAGCAGAGGAATAAATTAGTGACCCAGAAAACAGAATAATGGAAAGTAATCAAGCTGAGCAAATGAGAGAAAAAAGAATTGTGCAAAATGAGAACAGTCTTAGGGAACACAGCGACTCCAGCAAGTTTAATAGCATTCGTACCATAGGGATCTCAGAAGAAGAGAAAGATAAGGGGGTAGAAAATTCATATGAAGAAATGATAGCTGAAAAGCTCCCTAACCTGGTAGGAAACATATCCAGATGCAGGAGGCCCAGATCTCCCAGCAAAAGCAAGCAAAAAAGGTCCACACCAAGACACACAGATATCAAAATGGCAAAAAGTAGTGATAAGGAAAACATTTTACAAGCAGCAAGAGAAAAAGTCAATTACACATAATGGAAACTCCCTAACATTACAGTTGATTTTTCTGCAGAAATTTGGCAGGCTAGATGAGAGAAACCTGATATATTCACAGTGCTGAAAGGAATAAATCTGCAGCCAAGAATATTCTATTCAGCAAGGCAATCATTCAAAATAGAAGGAGAGATAAAGATTTTCTCAGAGAAACAAAAACTAAAGGAGATCAAGACCACTAAACTCTAAAGGGGACTCTTAGTGGAACAAAAAAACCATAAGTAAGAGTATGAAAAGTAGGAAACACAAAAGCAGTAAAAAATGAGTATTTCTGTAAAAAAATCATCAAGGGGATCACAAAATGAATTAGGTAAGGATGTAAAATATGACACCATATACCAAAACATGGTGGGGGAGAGGAGTGAAGAATGGGTTCAAACATAAGCGACCATTCACTTAAGATAGAGTGCTAACCACAAATCAAAAACCACCTACACTATGCAAAGAATAAAGAGAAAGGAACCCAAGTATGTCACTAAAGTAAAATAGCAAACCATGAAAGCCAGATAGAGAAGAAAGGATCAGAGAAAACTATAAGACAGCCACAAAACAAGTAGCAAATGGCAATAAATACCTATCAATAATTACTTTTATTGGAACTGAACTAAACTTTCCAATCAAAACACAGGGTGACAGAGATTTAAAAAACAAACAAACAAAAGAACAGAAACAAAAATAAAACCTAAACAAAACAGAAAAACCCAAGACCCATCTATATGTTGCCTACAAGAGATTCATTTTAGACCAAATATACCTACAGATTGAAAGTGAGGGGAGAAACATTTATCATGCAAATGGACGTCAAAAGAAAGCTATACTTTCTTTATACAAATGGATGTCAAAAGATAGCAATACTTATATTGCTATCTTTTGTTTATATATCAAACAAAATAGACGTTAAAACAAAGATTATAAGAAGAGACAAAGAAAGCACTATATAATAATAAGGGGGACAAGAAGATACAATATACAATATTTGTAAATATTATGCATGCAACATGGGAGCACCCAAATATATAAACCAGTTAATAAACCTAAAGGAACTGGGTGATAAAACACAGTAATAGTAGGGGACCTTAACACCTCACTTACATTAATACACAGATCATCCAAACAGAAAATTGACAAGGAGACACTGGCTTTGAATGACACATTGAACCAGATGGATTTAACAGATATATTCAGAACATTCCATCCTAAAATAACAGCATACACATTCTTTTCAAGTGCAGAGAACGTTTTCCAGAACAGATCACATATTAAGCCACAAAACAGGTTTTAACAAATTCAGAAAGTTTAAACTCATACCATACATCCTTTCTGGCCACAACACCAAGAAACTGGAAATCAACCACAAGAAAAAAATCTCGGAATAACACAAATCCATGGGGGTTAAATAATATGTTACTACACAATGAATGGTTAAACCAAGAAATTGAAGAAGAAATAAAAAGTAGATGGAAAAAAATGGAAATAAAAATACGTTGGTCCAAAACTTCTTGGCTGCAGCAAAAGCAATTCGCCAAGGGCTATTTGTAGCAATACAGGCCTACATGTAGAAGTAAGAAAAATCTCCAATAAACAACTTAAACTTATCCCTAAAGGAGCTAGAACAAGGACAACAAATAAAACTCAAAACCAGCAGAAGGAAGGAAATAATAGACATTTGAGCAGAACTAAATGATATAGAATCTAAGAAACAATAGAACAGATACATGAAATAAGAAGCCGGTTCTTTGAAAAGATCAACAAAATTGATAAACTTCTACCGAGACTCTTAAAAAATAAAAAAGAAAGAAAGAAAGAAATTATTTTGAAAAAAAGAAAAAAGAGAGCGAAAGGACTCAAACAAAATCACAATTGAAAGAGGAGCAGTAACAACCAACACCACAGAAATATAAATATTTGTAAGAGAATATTATGAAAAAATATATGCTAACAAATTAGACAACCTAGAAGAAATGTACAAAGTCCTAGAAGCATATAACCTACCAAAACTGAAAGCATGGATGAAATGGAAAATTTGAACAGCCAGACTATCAGTAAGGAGACTGAATCGGTAACCAAACTGCCAACAAACAAAGTCCAGGACCAAACAGCTTCAAAAGCAAATTCTGCCAAACTTTTATAGAAGAGTTAAGACCTACTATTCTCAAACTATTGCAAAAAAAAAAAAAAAAAAAAAAAAAAAAGCCAGAAAAGGAAGAAAAACTTCCAATTCATTCTATGAGGTCAGCGTTCCCCAGATACCCAAACCAGATAAAGATACCACTAAAAAAAGAGAACTATAGGCCAATGTTTCTAATGAACATAGATACAAAAACCCCAACAAAATACTAGCAAACTGAATCAAACAATATATTTTAAAAAATCATTCACCACAGTCAATTGAGATTCATTCTTGGTATGCAGGAATTGTTCACTATTTGCAAATTCATCAGCATGATATATCACATCAAAAGAGAAGTATAAGAACTGTCTGATCATTTTAATAGACACAGATAAAACATTTGATGAAGTACAAAATCTATTTATGATAAAAGCATCAATACAGTAGGCTTAGAGAGAACGTTCCTCAATATGATGAATGCCATGTATGAAAACGCCACAGCAAACATCATACTCAAAGGGAAAAACTGAGAGCTTTCCCTAGGGTCAGGAACAAAATGAGGATGTCCACTCTCACCACTTTTATTCAACATACAACTGGAAGTCCTATGCATTCATTTGCAATCAGACAACAAAAAGAAATAAAAGGAATCCAAGCTAGAAGAAAAATTCACACTATTTGCAGATGCCACGATATTATATATGGAAAACCTGAAAAAGACCCCACCAAAAAATTTCTAGAAATTACAAATGAATTCAGTAAAGTCAAAGGATTCAAAATCAACATGCGGAAACTTGTTGTATTTCTATACATGAATAATGAAGCAACACAAAGAGAAATTAGAAAACAATCCCATTTACAATTATACCAAACAGAACAAAATACCTAGGAATAAACCTAACCAAAGAGGTGAAAGACGTATACTCTGAAAACTTAAAATACTGATGAAAGAAACTGAAAATGAAACAAACAAATGGAAAAATATTCCATGCTCATGGATTAGAACAAATATTCTTAAAATGTCTACACTACCCAGAGCAATCTAGACATTTAAAGCAATCTCTATCAAAATACCAACAGCATTTCTTTTAGAGTGAGAACAGGCAATCCTAATATTTGTATGGAACTGCAACAGAACACAAATAGCCAAATCAGTTTTGAAAAAGAAAACAAAACCTGGAGGCATCACAATTCTGGAATTCAAGTTACATTACAAAGCTGTAGTGATCAAACAATATGGTACTGGCATAAAATCAAACACATAGATCAATAGAACTTAATAGAAAATCCAGAAATAAACCCACCATCACATGGTCAATTAATCTTTAACAAACACGCAAGAATATGCAATGGGAAAATGGTATTGGAAAAACTGGATAAAACAGGAAAAAGAATGAAACTGGACCACTTATTTTCACACAGACAAAAATAATTCAGAATTAATTAAAGACCTAAATGTGAGACAGCAAACCATAAAAATCCTAGAAGAGAAGACAGGCAGTAACTTCTTTGACATTGGCCATAGAAACTTCTTACTAGATATGTCTCCTGAAGCCAGGGAAACAACATCAAAAATAAACTATTGGGATTTCATCAAAAGAAAAAACTTCTGCACAGAGAAGGAAATGATCAACAAAACTAAAAGACAACTTACTGAATGAAAAAGGGTATTTGCAAATGACATATATGATAAAGGGCCAGTATCTTATACTGGTTATAGTATACTAGTTATATCAGATATAACATATCTGATAAAGTATCTAAAATATGTAAAAAAAACTGGGGTACCTGGATGGCTCAGTTGGTTGGGCTACAGCCTTCCACCCAGGTCATGATCCCAGAATCGCAGGATCAAGTCCCACATTGGGCTCCCAACTCTGCTGGGAGTCTGCTTTTCCCTCTGACCTTCTCCCCCCTCATGCTCTTTCTCACTGTCTCTCTCTCAAATAAATAAATAAATAAATAAATAAAGTCTTTAAAAAATAAAATAAGGGGCGCCTGGATGGCTCAGTGGGTTAAAGCCTCTGCTTTCGGCTCAGGTCATGATCCCAGGGACTGTGATCAAGCCCCGCATCGGGCTCTCTGCTCAGCAGGGAGCCTGTTTCCACCTCTCTCTCTACCTGCCTCTCTGCCTGTGATCTCTGTCTGTCAAATAAATAAATAAAATCTTTAAAAAAATAAAATAAAATAAAAAATAAAATAAAATATATAAAAAAACTGATACAAATCAACACTCAAAGAAAAAAAAAAGAATAGAATTAAAAATGGGCAGACGATATGAACAGATATTTCTCCAAAAGAAGACTTAAAATACAGATGGGAACAGACACATTCAAAGATGCTCAATGTCACTCAATATCAGGAAAATGGAATTCAAAACAACAATGAGCTATCATCTTACACCTATCAGAATAGCTAAAATCAACAAAATACAACAGGTGTTGAGGAGGATGTGGATAAAGGGGAACCCTTGTACACTGTTGGTGGGTGCAAACTGGTATAGCCACTGTGGAAAATAGTATGGAGGGGAGAGAGGAGTCAAGATGGCAGAGAAGTAGTAGGCTGAGTCTACTTCAGCTAGCAGGAGATAAGCTAGATAGCTTATCTAAAGATTGCAAACACTTGCAAAACCATCGGCAGATCAAAGAGAAGAACAGCAATTCTAGAAACAGAAAAACAACCACTTTCTGAAAGGTAGGACTACAATAACAGTAGGGGACTTTAACACTCCCCTCACTGAAATGGACAGATCAACCAAGCAAAAGATCAGCAAGGAAATAAAGGCCTTAAACGACACACTGGACCAGATGGACATCACAGATATATTCAGAACATTTCATCCCAAAGCAACAGAATACACATTCTTCTCCAGTGCATCTGGAACATTCTCCAGAATAGATCACATCCTCGGTCCTAAATCAGGACTCAACCGGTATCAAAAGATTGGGATCACTCCCTGCATATTTTCAGACCACAATGCTCTGAAGCTAGAACTCAACCACAAAAGGAAGTTTTGAAAGAACCCAAATACATGGAGACTAAACAGCATCCTTCTAAAGGATGAATGGGTCAACCAGGAAATTAAAGAAGAATTGAAAAAAATCATGGAAACAAATTTAATGAAAATACAATGGTTCAAAATCTGTGGGACACAACAAAGGCAGTCCTGAGAGGAAAATATACAGCAGTACAAGCCTTTCTCAAGAAACAAGAAAGGTCTCAGGTACACAACCTAACCCTACACCTAAAGGAGCTGGAGAAAGAACAAGAAAGAAACCCTAAGCCCAGCAGGAGAAGAAAAATCATAAAGATCAGAGCAGAAATCAATGAAATAGAAACCAAAAAAACAATAGAACAAATCAACTAAAGTAGGAGCTGGTTCTTTGAAAGAATTAATAAAATTGATAAACCCCTGTCCCAACTTATCAAAAAGAAAAGAGAAAGGACCCAAATAAATAAAATCATGAATGAAAGAGGAGAGATCACAACTAACACCAAAGAAATACAAACTATTATAAGCAACTCTACGCCGACTAGTTTGACAATCTGGAAGAAATGGATGTATTCCTAGAAACATATAAACTACCACAACTGAACCAGGAAGAAACAGAAAGCCTGAACACACCTATAACCAGTAAGGAGATTGAAACAGTCATTAAAAATCTCTAAACAAACAAAAGTCCAGGGCCAGATGTTTTCCCGGGGAATTCTACAAAACATTTAAAGAAGAACTAATTCCTATTCTCTTGAAACTGTTGCAAAAAATGGAAATGGAAGGAAAACTTCCAAACTCATTTTATGAGGCCAGCATCACCTTGATCCCAAAATCAGACAAGGATCCCATCAAAAAAGAGAGCTATAGACCAATATCCTTGATGAACACAGATGTGAAAATTCTCACCAAAATACTAGCCAATAGGATTCAACAGTACATTAAAAGGATCATTCACCACAACCAACTGGGATTTATTCCAGGGCTGCAAGGTTGGTTCAACATCTGCAAATCAATCAATGTGATACAACACATCAATAAAAGAAAGAACAAGAACCATATGATACTCTCAATAGATGCTGAAAAAGCATTTGACAAAGTACAGCATCCCTTCCTGATCAAAACTCTTCAAAGTGTAGGGATAGAGGGCACATGCCTCAATATTATCAAAGACATCTATGAAAAACCCACCACAAATATCATTCTCAATGGAGAAAAACTGAAAGCTTTTCCGCTAAGGTCAGGAACACGGCAGGGATGTCCATTATCACCACTGCTATTCAACATAGTATTAGAAGTTCTAGCCTCAGCAATCAGACAACAAAAAGAAATTAAAGGCATCCAAATAGGCAAAGAAGAAGTGAAACTACCACTCTTCACAGATGATATGATACTATATGTGGAAAACCCAAAAGACTCCACTCCAAAACTGCTAGAACTTGTACAGGAATTCAGTAAAGTGTCAGGATATAAAATCAATGCACAGAAATCAGTTGCATTTCTCTACACCAACAACAAGACAGAAGAAAGAGAAATTAAGGAGTCAATCCCATTTATAATTGCACCCAAAACCATAAGATAACTGGGAATAAACCTAACCAAAGAGGCACAGAATCTATACTCAGAAAACTATAAAGTACTCATGAAAGAAATTGAGGAAGACACAAAGAAATGGAAAAATGTTCCATGCTCCTGGATTGGAAGAATAAATATTGTGAAAATGTCTATGCTACCTAAAGCAATCTACACATTTAATGCAATTCCGATCAAATTACCACCCATCTTTATCAAAGAAATGGAACAAATAATTCTAAAATTTATATGGAACCAGAAAAGACCTCGAATAGCCAAAGGGATATTTAAAAAGAAATCCAAAGTTGGTGGCATCACAATTCTGGACTTCAAGCTCTATTACAAAGCTATCATCATCAAGACAGCATGGTACTGGCACAAAAACAGACACATGGATCAATGGAACAGAATAGAGAGCCCAGAAATAGACCCTCAACTCTATGGTCAACTAATCTTCGACAAAGCAGGAAAGAATGTCCAATGGAAAAAAGACAGCCTCTTCAATAAATGATGTTGGGAAAATTGGACAGCCACATGCAGAAAAATGAAATTGGACCATTTCCTTACACCACACAGAAAAATAGACTCAAAATGGATGAAGGACCTGAATGTGAGAAAGGAATCCATCAAAATCCTTGAGGAGAACACAGGCAGCAACCTCTTCGACCTCAGCCACAGCAACATCTTCCTAGGAACATCGCCAAAGGCAAGGGAAGCAAGGGCAAAAATGAACTATTGGGATTTTATCAAGATCAAAGGCTTTTACACAGCAAAGGAAACAGTTAAAAAAACCAAAAGACAACTGACAGAATGGGAGAAGATATTTGCAAACGACATATCAGATTAAGGACTAGTGTCCAAAATCTATAAAGAACTTAGCAAACTCGACACCCAAAGAACAAATAATCCAATTAAGAAATGGGCAGAGGACATGAACAGACATTTCTGCAAAGAAGACATCCAGATGGCAAACAGACACATGAAAAAGTTCTCCATATCACTCGGCATCAGGGAAATACAAATCAAAACCACAATGAGATATCACCTCACACTAGTCAGAATGGCTAAAATTAACAAGTCAGGAAATGACAGATACTGGCGAGGATGTGGAAAAAGGGGAACCCTCCTACACTGTTGGTGGGAATGCAAGCTGGTGCAACCCCTCTGGAAAACAGCAATAGAACTTCCCTATGACCCAGCAATTGCACTACTGGGTATTTACCCTAAAGATACAAATGTAGTGATCCAAAGGGCCTCGTGCACCCAAATGTTTATAGCAGCATTGTCCACAATAGCCTAACTATCGAAAGAACCTAGATGTCCATCAACAGATGAATGGATCAAGAAGATATGGTATATATACACAATGGAATACTATGCAGCCATCAAAAGAAATGAAATCTTGCCATTTGCGACAACGTGGATGGAACTAGAGCATATCATGCTTAGCGAAATAAGTCAAGCAGAGAAAGACAACTATCATATGAGCTCCCTGATATGAGGAAGTGGTGATGCAACATGAAGGCTTAAGGGGGTAGGAGAAGAATAAATGAAACAAGATGGGATTGGGAGGGAGACAAACCATAAGTGACTCTTAATCTCACAAAACAAACTGAGGGTTGCTGGGGGGAGGGGAGGTTGGGAGGAGAGCGGTGGGGTTATGGACATTGGGGAGGGTATGAGCTTTGGTGAGTGCTGTGAAGTGTGTAAACCTGGCGATTCACAGACCTGTACCCCTGGGGATAAAAGTATATTATATGTTTATGAAAAATTAAAAAATTAAAAATAAAAAAAAAATGGGGACCATAACCCACAAAAAAAAAAATGGTATGGAGTTTCCTCAAAATTAAAAATAGATCTACCATAGGCTCTAGTTAGTGCACTAATGGGTATTTACAAAAAAAATGCAAAAACACTAATTTGAAAGGATACATGGACCCCTTTATTTATAGCAGAATTATTTATAATAGCCAAACTATGGAAACAGTCCAAGTGTTCATTGACTGAAGAATGGATAAAGAGATAGTGTATGTATAATATGGAATATTTTTCAGTTATCAAAAAGTATAAAATCTTGCTATTTCCAATGACATGGGTAGTGTTAGAGTGTACTAGACTAAGCAAACAAAGTCAAAGAAAGATAATAAACATATGATTTCACTCACATATAGAATTTAAGAAACAAAACAAATGAGCAAAGGGAAAAAAAGAGAGAGAAGGAGAAATCAAGAAACAGACTCTAAAGTCTACAGAACATACTGCTGATCCCCAGAGGCGAGGTGGGTGGGAGATGGATTAAACAGGTGATGGGGATGAAGGAGGGCACTTGCTGTGATGAGCAGGAGGTGATGTATGGAATTGTTGGATCACTGTATTGTGCACCAAAAACTAGTATCACATTGTATGTTAACTAACTGGAATTAAAATAAAAATTTAAAATTTACATAAAAAATAAAAGATAAGAAATAATAGTCACAATGGCATTATCATGACATAAGTCACAATAATTCTTAGTATTATTTATCAACAGGTCAGTGTTCAAATTTCCATAATCATCCCACAGATTCGATTTTACTTAGAGCTTTGTGTGAATAAGGGTACAAACAGGTTCCACACATTGCATTTGGTTGATATTTTCTTTCTTTCTTTTTTTTTTTTTAAAGATTTTATTTATTTGACAGAGAGAGATCACAAGTAGGTAGAGAGGCAAGCAGAGAGAGAGAGGAGGAAGCAGTCTCCCTGCCGAGCAGAGAGCCCAATGTGGGACTCCATCCCAGAACCCTGAGATCATGACCTGAGCTGAAGGCAGAGGCTTAACCCACTGAGCCATCAAGGTGCCCGGTTGATATTTTCTTAAGTGTATACTTTCTTACTTTATGTAAGTTTTCACTGAAAAATAAATTATGGAAAAGTAAAAAATTAAAATGGTACAGTTCAATGAATCTACACCCTGCCAACCACTGTCCCTCTGGCCAAGGCCAAACGTGATCCTGACTTCTGAGGCCATAGAGTACCTGTGCCACTTCTGAACTTTATATAAATGTGTTTGTATCATTATGAAAAGAACACAACATAATCATAAAAAAATGTAGCAGTTACCCTGACTACAGAAAACCTGTTTAAGATCGTTACCTAGATATGAAAGAAGAAATAACATTTTTATAGGAAAACATAAAAGAATGTCTTCGTGACATTTTGGTAGTGAAAATATCTTGATCAGGACACAAAAACCCCAATCCAACAACAATAATAATAAACTGGAAATCATTATATGAATATATCAAATCAATCAAAGACAGTCTGAATGAAGATAAAACAGATGTATATGAATTGCCATAGGAGCACAGGTCTTGCTTCAAAGGTAAGTCAAGGGGTTCCAAACCAAGCAATAAAGGGAGTATTACAATAAAGTGCAAGAAAGGAAGTTTTTGGTGTCCCTGTGCATGTAAAAGCTATGTTTACACTCTGTGGTACTTTATTAAGTGTACAATAGGATTATGGCTAAAAATTACAATATATGTATTACTTAACAACACATTATGGCTGAACAGTGCTCACCATCATATGAAATATGAGCAAGTCAGTCCTTTTGCTGGTGGTCTAATGACCAGGGTCATGGCTGCTGAAGGCTAGGGTGGCTGTGGCAGGTTCTTAGAAGAAGACAACAGTGAAGTTTGCTGCATCGACTGACTCCTCTTTCATGAGCAGTTTCTCTTTAGCATGTGATGCTGTTTGATAGTATTTTACCCACAGTAGAACTTCTCTCAAAATTGGGGTCCATCCTCTCGTACCCTGCTGCTGCTTTATCAACTAAGTTTCTATGATGGTCTCAATCCTTTGTTGCCATTTCAACAATCTTCACAGCATCCTCACCGGGAATAGACTCCTCTCAGGAAACCACTTCTCTGCTCATCCATAGGAAGCAACTTGTCTGTTCAAGTTCTGTCGTGAGATTGTAGTGATTTGGTCCCATCTTCAGGCCCCATTTTCGATTCTAGTTTTCATGCTGTTCTCAACACATCTGCAGTGACTTTCTTCCCTGAAGTCTTGAATCCCTCAAAGGCAGTGATGAGGGCTGGAATCACCGTAAAGTAATATATCAGTATTAATCAGTATGATAAGGATATTGGTATATCCTTCATTCAGTCTGTCTTTTGAATAGTGAATCCTTTTCCCAGAGGTTTTCCACTTATTTTGCCCAGATTCCTCCCAGGAATCACCATCGATGGCAGCTATAGCCTTAGGAAATACATTTTTTAAATAATAAGACTTGAAAGTTGAAATGACTCTTGGATCCATGGGCTACGGAATGGGTGCTACGTTAGCAAATGTGAAAACATTGATCTCATTGTACATCTTCACTGTAGCTCTTGGGTGACCAGGTACATCATCAGTGAGCTGTCATATTTGAAAGGAATCATTGTTTCTGAGCAGTAGGTCTCAAAGTCTGGCTCAAAATATTCAGTAAACCATGCTGTAAAGAGATACACTGTCATCCAGGCTTTGTTGTTCCATTTCTAGACCCAGGCAGAGGAGACTTAGACTGATTCTTAGGGGCCTTAGGATGTTTGAACTGGTAAATGAGCACTGACTTCACCCTAAAGTCACCAGCTGCACTGGCCCTAACGAGACAGCCAGCTTCTCCCTTGAGGCTTTGAAACCAGGCACTGACTTTTCCTCTCCAGCTGTGACAGTCCCAGATGGCATCTTCTTCAGTAGAAGGCTATTTCATCTATACAGAAAATGTGTTGTTCAGTGTAGCCGCCTTCCTGACGTATCTCAGCCGGACTTTCCAGAAAGCTTGCTGCAGCTTCTCCATCAGCACCTGCGGCCTCCCTGGCACCTTGATGTTATGGCCAAGGCTTCGTTCTGCCCATGTCATGAACCAACCTCTGCTGGCCTCAGACTTTCCTTCTGTAGCTTCCCACTCTCAGTCTTCACAGAATAGTCGGGGCCTTGCTCTGGGTTAGGGTTTGACTTTAGGGATGGTGTGGCTGGTTTGACCTTCTATCCAGACCACTGACATTTTCTGGATATCAGCAATAAGGCTGTTTAGCTTTAGCATTTGTGTTCAATAGCACTTGTAATTTCCTTCAAGAGGTTTTACTTTGTATTCATGACTTGGCTAATGATTTGACCCAAGGGCATAGCTTCCAGCCTATCTTGGCTTTGGATAAGCCTCCCACATTAAGTTTAATCACATCTAGCTCTTGATTTAAAGAGTGAGATATGTGACTTTACCTTTCCCTTGAACACTTAGAGATCATTGTAGAGTATTACTTGTCCTAATTCCAGTGCTGTTGCTTCTCAGGGAATGGTAAGCCCCAAGGAGAGAGAGAGAATTGGAGAAGGCCAGTTGGTGTAGCAATCAGAACACACACATATTGATTACATTCGCTATGTTATACAGGTTCTGTTCAAGCCCACTCCAAAACAATTACAATAGTATTATCAAAGATCTTTGATCAGAAATAACCACTACAAATACAGTAGTAGTGAAAAAGTGTGAAATACCACAAGAATTATCAAAAGCGACACAGAGACTCCCAAGTGAGCAAATGCTGTCAGAAAAATGGTGCTAATAGACCTGGCTTGACACAGGGGTGGCACAAACTTTCAGTTTGTAAAAAATGTAAACCCAAGAAGTACAATGAAGCTAACTGCAATAAAAAAGAGGTATGTCTGTTATATACATCAATAGCAACAGAGCTTATGCACTTTACAGTTTATATATTATGCTTCAATAGAAAAGGAACAAGACAAACACACCTATTTCTTTGGATAGAGGAGTGTGGAGACAAGGCTTAGGTATTGCGGGAAGAGCCCAGGACCAGATCTTAAACTGTCATCTCTGAAATAACCCTTTGCCCTAAACTGCCTTTTGTTTCCAAATCTTAAATTATGTGCATCATGAAATCCTCCCCTATTCTAAAGGTCCATGAACTGAGGAGTAGTGAAAGATATTATCAAACCTTCTTAGAATTCTACTACTACTTACCAAAAAAGGTATAAATTTGAAAATGTTACTAATTCTGAACTTACTAAACTTTATATCTTACTCATGTACATAGAGATGTGAGCCTTCCTTAACCCACATCATTCCACTCTGAAAAAAATCTAGGAAGAGATCTATATTCTTGCAGTTGCCATTTTGAATAATCAGAAGGACTCCATGGTTTATCAATGTTCTCCTTTTCTCCAATTCTAGGGAAGAAATAAAAACTCCTGGTTATTATCTCTGCTCTACAGAAAGAGGAAGTTTAATGTAGAAATCTAGAGTCTACAAGCACATCATGACAACCAACACAACTTATTGTATGATTAGTGATTTTTCTATGGTCATTGATGTACTAAATGGTAACTAAGACCATACAGTAAGCATTCTAAGCGTATTCAACTATAGAGGTACCAAATAGTGAAGTCATATTGTGAAGCTCTCCTACAGGGGCTTAGTCACCATCCTTATCCTTGCACTCACATTTAATTCTCCCCATCGTTTTCCATAAAAATTGTTGGTACATTTTAAAACTTTGGTTTCAAATGTTCTGTAACATTCATGCCTCTGACGGTCTAAAAATTAAATGAAAACCTTTGATTTTAAGTAAGTTCTTTTGGTTGACAGTGGGATTTTATGATATTTTACTTGACTATTTGAAATTAAGTTTGTCATCAGTAATTCAAAATTGTGTAACCAATGAAAACTAATCATTGCGGTCTCCCTTTGAAAACCATAAGCGGCTGCTCGCTGGGCTGGGGGTAGAATTTCAGCCTCAGGCCACCACGCTGGCTGCTTTTCCCTCACGTTGCTGAGTCTCCACGTTCACATCCAGCCTCAATTCCCGCTGTCCCTAAGTTTTATCTGCTATGTGCAGCTTTGCTCGAATGCTTCCAATTTCCTAAACATAGGCTTTCCTTTCGCTTGTGCACATTTCAATAATTTTCCTAGTATTTTAGTCCATTTTATAAAATAATCCCTCTCAAATATTGCAATTATATGATACTACAAGATCCATTTGAAAATAATGGAGTTAAATTTTACCCTGCAAGAAAATGAAGTAGGAACTGTGTGTTAACATTCCACTGTCATTTTCCTAGCAACATGCTACTCGGTTTTTGAAGAAACATGTTTGTTTCTTTCTAAAGCCTTTACACAAGTATAAAATCTATGCAGAAGAAAAACTATGTATAAATGATCTTCCACTGATTTACTTATCTTAAGAAATATTTAAACAGTGTTAATGTACTTAATTCCTTAATATAATCTTGTCTTTGTTCCTAATTAGTGAATGCAAAGTGAAGTAAAAACTAAGGGAACAATATAGTTCTCTCATTAGCCTACCAATGTGATTTGGGGCAATTTATAAACTCTTTTGCATTGCCCATGTGTAAAATTGGATAAAACTGGACTGTGGGTTAAATATTCTGTGAATAAAATTTCAAAATAAGCTAAGTGAAGATTTCCAATTGCCACGCAGGATGTGGAATCGAGTGTTCGTGAGAGTGTGAAGGCTGGGTAGCTATCTGAGAAAGCCATTCCTGTGGCATGCACCTGGGGAGCAGAACCTAAGTTTGTGACCCACATCGATTATATTCTTCTATATTGCCTATGAAAAAAAGAGTTTTAGCCTTTGGAAGAAGGGTAGCTAAGATTATTGCCTTACAACATGGTACTATGTAATGATAAAAGGGTCAATTCACCAAGAAAGCATAATAATGTTGAATGGCCATGCCTCTAAGAGTAGAAGCTCAATATATTTGAAACAACATTATTAGAAGTGAAAGGAGAAATAGACAAGTCAACAACCTAGTAGGAGATTTTAAGACTTAGATTTTGCTTTTGCACAGAATCAATAGACCAATACTGAGGATACCATGAAGGCAGAAAAAAATGATCATCATCACTATGACTTGATCCCCTTGGCATCTGTGTGATGCTGTTTAACTAGAGAAGGATACTCACTTGTTAGTGCACACCAGGACAGACCCTATTCTCAGTGATAAAAGAGGAAATAACGAGTTCAATGCGCTGAAGCCACAGAGAAGTGATTTACAGGAATATGATTAAACAGCATTCAATAGCAGAAAGATGAACAACCCAACTATTTAGATATTAAGAGACAGACTTTTAAATAAACAATGGGCCAAAGAGAACCCAAAAGATATACTGAAAAACATGTACAATTGAATGAAATTCTCTAAAATGTCATATATCAATATTTGTAAGATGGATCTCAAGTAATGCTTAAGGAGAATTGTACAGACTTAATCAGTATCTGTATCAGAAATCTACTCGTGACTAAAAAATGATCTGTGGTAAAATAATGGTACACTAAATGCAAAGCTAGCAGCAGGAAGGAAAAAATAAAAAGATAAGAGTAGAACAAAAGAGACTGAAAAGAGAAACCCAACAGAGAAAATTAACCAGTCACAAACATGGTTTTTTGAAAATCTCAGTGAAATTTATAGAACTTTAGTTAGATTGGCCAAATCAAAAATAAAACAAACAAAATAAAGAAGGAAAAAGAAGAAACAAAAATCAGAGAAGATATAAATTATCAATATCAAGAAAGAGTAAGGGAACATAGCCATAAACTGTACAGACACTAAAATGCTAGAACATTAGAAACAACTCTATGCCCTTAACATCGACCAATTAAATTCACTAGACAACTGGTTAGGGAAATAAACTGTCAAAGCTTTTTCAAAAAGTAATGGGATGAATAACCTTCATGCATTAGAGAAATTGAATCCCATTTTACATTCTTTATCATGGCAAAAGAAAAACTCCACATTCAGATGGCTTGCTGATGAATTCCATCAAATATTTAATGAAGAAAGGATATCAACCCTACACAATCCATCCTCAAATAAAGAACAACTTGCTTATTTTTATGAGCCCAGCATCAAACTAACACCAAAACCTAATGTAAATACTACAGTAAAAGCAAACTATAGATCAGTGCCCCTTATGAACACGGATGTAAACAACTTCAACAGAATATTAGTAAAACAAGTTCAGGAATATGTAAAATCAACCAAATATGGTTTTACCTGTCATTTTAGAGACTGATTGAAAGTTGGAAAATCATTCAATGTAATGCACCATATCAACATACTAAAGAAAAAAATATGATCATCTTAGTGATTGCAGGAAAAGTTTTTGACAAAATCTAACATCTTTTCATGATATAAAACTTACAGCAAACCATGAATAAGAAAGAACATCATCAATATGAAAACGAATATCTTAAAACAAAACTGCAGTTTGCATGCTAATGATGAAAAACTAGATGTTTCCTCCCTGTATTGAGGAAAAGCAAAAGATGTCCAGTATCACTGTTTCTATTCCATTTCATAGAGTAGATCCTAGCTAGTGCAGTAAGAAAAAAAAATAGACATAAAAAGAGAAAAGAATATCTATTTGCAAACAGCTAGATTGCTTACATAGAAAAGCACAAATGGCTAACAAAATACTAATAGAACTAATTAAGTGAGTTAAGCAGGTTTGCAGGATATAAGGTCAATGTAAAATATCAATTGTCGAAACTGCTAAGACTCATAAACTACAGAAGGACCTGATGATGTAAGTGAATAAGATGCAGATGGGGCTCCTGAGTGGCTCAGTGGGTTAAAGCCTCTGGTTTCAGCTCAGGTCCTGATCCCAGGGTGGTGGGATCAAGCCCTGCATCGGGCTCTCTGCTCAGCAGGAGGCCTGCTTCTCTTCCTCTCTCTCTCTGACTGCCTCTCTGCCTACTTGTGATCTCTGTCAAATAAATAAATGAAATCTTAAAAAACAAAAAAAGATGCAGAAATTGCCTTCAATATAGGTTACGGAATAAAAAAAGACCTAGAAAGGGGCATTTGGATGGCTCAGTGGGTTAAAGCCTCTGCCTTCCACTCAGGTAATGATCCCGGGTCCAAGGATCACGTCCCGCGTAGGGCTCTCTGCTCAGGAAGTGGGGGAACCTGCTTCCTCCTCTCCCTCTCTGCCTGTGTGTCTGCCTACTTGTGATCTCTGTCTGTCAAATAAATAAATAAATAAATAAATAAATAATTTTAAAAAAGACAAAAACAAATGAAGTTATATATTCTATCATACCATATCACAGCATTCTACATTACATTTAATTATAGTCTATTTTATTATAGCCCAAATTATGGTAGTATATGAAATGAATGCATTCGTTTGTCTCTCCATCTATGGGGTAAGAATTTGGCCTATGTCCTCCCCTTTCTTAAAATCCAAGAACTGTCGATTTTTGTGGTCCATTCAACTTTCTACTTGTTAGGACAGAGTAAACTTCTAAGCTTCTTATATGAGGAACTGGGAACCGCATGTGCATTTTATTCATCTACCTTCTTTAGGCCATGCACAACTCTTTGTCTGTAGGTATTTGAAAAAAATTGTAAATGTCCAAAATTAAGAATAAATTCATACACAAGTAGGACTGTTTACAGGTGGGCTGTTTGTAATGGCTGTTCATATTCCATGGTGGCTAACATCAGAGGGGATCCTTCTTCACCTAAAACTCAACCCATCCGTTTGATGATAATTGTTAACTTATTACAAAGAAAGAACAAGTTATAAACAGCATAGAGAAAAACATAAAAATCACAAATACAATGTGATTTTGACATATGCATACAAATGTGTGGCATATCAGATTCTTTTCTTCTTTGAAGTTCTTTCTTCTAAGAAATACAAAGAGATACCTGGTAAAGTTAACCCGGTGTCTCCCAATGTTAACCTTTTGTAAAGTTTTAGTATACTATCACAACCAGAATACTGATGTTGATTCAATCTACTGATGCTATTCAGCTATCAGCTGTTTGACGTGTGTTTGTGTGTGTATGTGTGTGTGTGTGTGTGTGTCCTGTCCAGCAGTACCATCTGTGCAGGCTCTACTACCGGTCAAGATACGGAACAGTTACAATTCCACACGGATCGCTTGTGGTACGGTTTTATCCATCACATCAGATTTTTTTTAAACATACAAGTTCTTCATTATTTATTTTGCTTTTAGGTAAAGATTAGATAGTATCCTAGGGAGAGAACTGTTTCAATTAGAAGGAACAAAAATAGAAGAAAAGGAGAGAGAGAGATGAAACAGAAAGAGAGTAACTATTATTATACCTATTCTCTGGGTTTCCCTAAAGGAGAACATTCTTAATGTTTTCTGTTAACTGCTTTGGTCAGAAAATGCTTCTCCTCTATCTCTATGTTTAAGATTGTTGATTTATGGCTTTCCACTCTGCAGAATGCTTTTTAAATAGAATATAAACCTAGTTCATTTGTATCATGTTAAGTCTGTTTGTATCATTAAACAAAAACATCAAAACATCAACTTCATGGAAGTCTAATCAATTTTCAGAATTCCCCCGACTCCATACTTTTTTTTTTTTAAAGATTTTATTTATTTATTTGACAGAGAGAAAGAGAGATCACAAGTAGATAGAGAGGCAGGCGGAAAGAAAGGGGGAAGCAGGCTTCCTGCTGAGCAGAGATCCTGATGCTGGCTGGACCCCAGGACCCTGAGATCATGACCTGAGCTGAAGGCAGAGGCTTAACCCACTAAGCCACCGGGTGCCCCACCAGACTCCATTCTTTTAACAATAAAGAGACTTTAGACATGTCTCTGATGTTGATATCCTTTAACTAATTAAAAGTATTAAAGTCTGTTTAAATTA
Source organism: Mustela nigripes (assembly GCF_022355385.1). Classification (NCBI taxonomy): domain Eukaryota; kingdom Metazoa; phylum Chordata; class Mammalia; order Carnivora; family Mustelidae; genus Mustela; species Mustela nigripes. The sequence goes on from NC_081560.1 coordinate 123,450,902, forward strand.
GATCACTTCCTTTCTAAGAAAGAATATAATTTTCTATGATTTCAAATGTTTTATGTATAAAATAAGTAGTCTAAATTTGGAGTCCTTACATGTTCAACCTCCATATATTTACTTCTCAACCATTAAAATATCATCTCTGATCTGATTGCTTAGTAACATCTGACTCTAATCAATTCACTGATTGTGTCTTTCTTGGTCAAAATACTAGCAGATTTCGGGCCTCATACTTCACTGTTTTATTGCATGGGCTCTTGTGAAACTGTGGCTTCAAATGTCTTTGTTCTAAACCACATAAAATTATTCTGTATAACTATATACTTCCTTGGCTGATTTTAAATCAAATTTTATTTAACTATATACTTTAGATATTTACAAAGAATACGATTAAAACATTAAATACTGTTCTTAAAGAAAAAATGTTGCATTTTTCACATGAATTAATGGAATCTAAAAGGCATAATAATTCAATACCTGTCATCAATTTTAAAAATATGAATATGCTTTTTTCAGCGTTCAGAAATGTTACTCTTTCTCTTTCTTTGCACTTTCCCTGCAAAATGTGTCATTATGTGATCTATTTAATTGCTTGGAAATATTTTATTGATCAGCCTATCATACTTTCATCACAAAATTATGTACATGCATTGAAATATAATTTTCTATAGGGAATGTTAATTCCTAGATATTAGAAAGTATCTTTTGTTATGATTAAATGAGTTATCACTGATGTTACAATTAATATGCAACACAACCATGTGAATAAAGCACCATATAATTAATTATTAAATGGAAATGCTAAAATATTAATGGGAATTTATCAATAATAATATTAATGAAGAACTATTATCAGATTCTTTCAAATAAATTGTTGAATAGTCACAGTTCTGACTGACACTGATTTAACTCGTCTTCTTTTAGTCATGAAAACTGTCAAGTGATTACGATTAGCACTTCTGCCAGTAATTCTAAAATGCTGTCAGTTAGTCTCCTTTTAGATTCAGCTAATATGACCTAACACAATTATCATTAAGATGAATTAGACAGTGCAGCAGCTTCTTTCCACTAGAGACAAGTAATTTGGAGAATATTTGGAATTTCAAAATACCTAGAATAATAATAATACCTACCATTTTTCATGGCTTAAAATGTTATGAGGTACTGTGATAAATACTTCCTGTATACTATTTTGTCTCTTCCATTATAACCTTATCAGATAAGAGATTATTATACCAGTATTACCTACAAAGAAACTGAGGATCAGAAGATCAGAGATTACATGAACTTTTGAAAATTTTACACTTATTTAATAGAGTGTAGACCCAGAACTTTAAAGCCAGATTTGTCAAACTTCTAATGTCTTAACTACTATTCTGTCAACACAAAGGATGAGCCCAAATTTGAGAAGACTTTGTTCAATAAGGTATTTATCACTGTACTTTTGTGCTTCACCCGTAAACCTAGTAACAAGTGATACACAATATACTTTCTCATGAGTTATTTCTCAGATGGTATATATTGTTAAGTAAAAGTAAGGATAATCCATAGGTTATCTTTTCTAATATAAAATGTTCAGGTAGATGATTTTAGAAGAAACTCCTATCTCTGGTTTAAATTCCAATGTTACAATTTTCTCTTTTACACTATTATTCTTTGTACTACTAGTTGAAATCAGTTAAGCAATTTAGCTGGATTTCAATGATTAAATTCACATGGTGGCATTTTGCACAGAGCAGAATGCCTATGTTTTAAGCCTTATCATCTTGTGAGTCAAGACTAAATATACATGTATGAATTATAATAAAATAGACTGGGGTGGCAGAGTATTATAATGTTTTAACTTTGCTTAAATAACTCTTAAATGTATTATATTCTTGTTAACTCTTGTGCAGACATTTTCTAAATGCATTATCTATGGAAGGAAACATACTAGATTTGGGGGACGAAGATAAAAAGAATCACGGTTTTCACCTTCATCATGAGCTCAGTTTAGGTTAAGGAAATGTGACACTGATGGATAAAGAAAGCATGTGAGAATATATGCAATGTCGAGAAGAGCCCTTCTAGGAAATGATTCAGGCCATGGAAACCCAGAGGAGGGACAGCCAGATGAGAGGCTTGCTGTGGGGGGTGGACACAGGAGCAGAGAGAGCACTCCAGAAAGCAGGAGCAATCCTATGCAAGTTGTCTAAACAGAGGAGTGGTGTGCCAACAATTGAATGCTAGTATTAATCCAATGACCACTGTGTAGAGCTGATTGGAAAGGGAAATCTGCAGATGGAACTCTGTTGGCAGAACTAGTAATAATAGACCTTGGGGTGCGGTGGTAGGAGTGTGAGGATACACGCACCTTCTAAAATGGTGACGTAAGTGCTTGCTTCGGCAGCACATATACTAATATGATGATTTAACAGATTCATTAATTTCTTATGTTATCTTAGATCGCTGTATTTGGGAGTCCAAAGATTTCACCGGAAGTAGCTATCCACGGAAAAAATACTAAATAAGTAAATAGTAACGCTGTACTATAATTAGGGATCCCTAATAATTTTGGATTTCCTAACTGTCAGTCTCAAACTTGTAAGCCAAGGGAGAAAAAAGCACAGGTATGTTGTTCGTTTGCAGTGTCTGTGCATCTCCTGGGTGGAGATCACGCCTTGTTTGTCTTTGCCTTCCCTTGGTCTGGCATGATATCTGAATAAAACAAGGACATTACACTGAAAGATAATACAGAAATGTGCAGATGTTAGATGCAGGTACATACAACAGGGTGCAAGGAACCAGTCTACCGAGAAAGTAGGCTGGAAACCACACAGAAGGGTAGACAGCTGTGTGACATTCCAGGTGGCTCCACAGACCCCATGCATTTTCAGCGGGGTCTCTAAAGGCGAGTAAGAGGGAGAGAAGGGAGACTATGGGAAGGGTACCCCAGGTCTGCAGTTAGAAGAGATAGTCTGCGGGGTTGTGGACCACATGTGAATCCATTAGAAAAGATTAAAGCGATTTCCTTAACACATGAAGTATTTATCTTTCATTTCAGATTTCTCTCATTGCTCCTCCTAACTTGGCAAGTGCAGAGGCGGAAAACAGAAGGCAGCCTGAGAGATTTGGCCATGATGGAATAGATATTCCTCTATGTTTTTGGTTGTAAGATTTGTGCAAATGGAAAATATTAGTCAAAGTTGGTGAAAGTTGCAAAGGGAAAGAGAGGACAAGTAGCGTCCAGCTCTGGCGTGGCTGAGACATGCCTAAGACACAGCAAAAATTCAAGCCACATGTGTTAACCAGGCTTGCATTCTGTCCAAGGTGGGGCCAGGGAGTCACATACAGAACTGACCCTTGCCCCCTTGCTGCCCCCTCTGGTATGGACATCTGGGCTTCTTCCCTCATAGACATCATCTCTACCCTCTGCTCCTGCTCTCCTCACCTCCCTCTGTCCCCTCCCTTAGGGAAGTTGCCCCGTTGATGTTTCCTGGGTCATATGGGGCCCAAGCATGGGCTTGACTGTCTACTTGGGTAGTGCTGATCTTGAACCTGATCACTAAGGAGTTCCACCACATGCAGGAGCTTAGAGTAGTGGAGGGAGATTCTGGAAGGGAGCAAGGGAAGTCCTAATTTTTAAAGAAAGTTTATCTTCAGGGGGAGAAAAGGAGCTTAAGTATTTAGGGAAATAGGAGATGGAGAAATGAGTTCTGGAAATGGTGTGTGTGTGTGAGTGTGTGTGTGTGTGTGTGTGTGTGTGTGTTTTATTTGGGCATTTGAACCCCTGGATGTAACCATTCAAACTATTATTATCCATGAACTTGATAGTGGATATGAATCACCGTTAAGCCGCCTTTTTTTTTTTTTTTTCTTTTCTTTCTTTTTTTCTTTGGAAACAAACCATAAGAGACTCTTAATTCTAGGAAACAAACTGAGGGCTGCTGAAGGGGAGGCAGGTGAGGAATGGGGTAACTGGGGGAGAGGCATTAAGGAGAGCAGGTGATGTAATGAGCACTGGGTGTTATATGCAACTGATAAATCACTGACCTTTACCTCAGAAACTAATAAATAAATTAAAAGGTCCTCTTTTTATTTAACTGTTTAAGTTGTGTTTCTGGCTTTTAATAACTAAAGAGCTCTGCTTAATACATAAGCATGAAATTGCTTATCATCATGGTATATGCTATAAAGAAAAATTATAGCTTGTACGGCAGGATATTAGTAAGAGAGATATATTGGGGCAGCACGAAAGACATATATGAGGAAGTGAATTTATTCTTAGACCCAATTTATGTTAAGCAATTATCAACTTTGTGTGAGAGAAATAAAACATATCCCCAAAAGTCTATGTGAAAATATAGAGAGAGAAGGAAATGAATTTGTTACCACCATTCTCCCACATGCCCATTAATCCAACTGAACAAATGATCTGAAGTGTAACACAGCTGATTTCTGTTGTACTTTTTTCTCTGGTAGGAAGAAGAAAGGCAATGACTGGGTGAAGAATGTGAAGTTGGATAATTGACATAATTAATCACAATGTTTAGTCCAATAGAGCATCAGAGGCAATTTCTGATACTGAATGGATTGACCAGTCAGATGAAACTAACTACTTGGAAATCCAGCTTTCCAGTGTATTTACTCTCTAAAGGAAAATCCGAAACTGGAGGAACCAAAGAATATCATTAAAATTTCAGCAATAAAAAAGGCTGAAGCTAAAATAGCAATAATTTACCTCAACATTGAGGCAAGAGGAACCCAAGGGCATCTTACAATTTCACCTCAGGAAGTCACGGCCCAGATGTTGGATGCTGCCTTTCCTCTGGACATGGGAAGTAACTCCTCCCTCTGGGTTCCCAGCCAACCCCTGTGTCCTTTCTTGGTGTCCTTGTTGCCAAAGAGACCTGGTGTTGATCTTGTTTTCATTTTGAATACTTCTGGAAATTATTCAAGCCTACAGTTACTAAGTCAGGGGTGAGATAAATTATATATGTTTAATTCATCAAACGGCAACTTTTGCCTTTCTTTTGTTCTATTTGTACCATTTTTCACCTCAAACACTAGTGTTTTCAGAATAAAACAGCTTATGAAATTGAAAGCTGGCTTATAACCAGAACACCTATATTTTTGACAATTCTTAGTTGAGAAATATTACTTTTACAGATCAATGTCAAATGAGACTAAGCTCATAAGTGTTGTTTCCTAAAGCTTAAAGAAATCGATGTTTGAGTCCCTCTGGGTCTCACAGTGCAGCCAGTGACAGCGAAGGTAGTAGAAAGCGGGTGGTTATAAATTGTAAGTAGGCATTTACAACCATCAAGGTCTCACTATAAATAATCCCAAATATAAATAACTAACAATTGAGCTGACCTCTTATGGGAACCAGGAGTAAAGCAGCCAGCCTGCCTTCCAAGGAACCAATTAGGAAAATAAAATCAGTATGTCAGACTTATTTTTCTAACACGAGATCTGGTTTACCTTACATGAAAAAGCAGAGATTTCTGTCTTTGTCTGAATGTCTGCAACCTGCATTTTGGTCCATGAAAGAAATGCCAAGGCCTCATGTCCAAGGAACTCAATTAGAACTTTGCACAATATCAAAATTTCACCTTCATCTTTCACCAGGATATCTTTCGTCATATTAGACGTCATATTACATGGATATCATATGTCATTATACACATCATATACATTATATATGTCCTCCAAACAGATGAATGCCCCAAACATAGACCGACATTAAAGGAAAACAGATTGAGCCACATATTTGTGTCGGTTAAAAGTACAGATAATACTGATTTAACTTTTTACCTATTGATGCCAAGTGTAGCAGAAGACATTAACAAAAAAATTGAAAGGAGACATCACATCATCTGTCAGAGGAAAACAAAGTACATTCCATTTACACTTAATAGGAAAACGACTCAATGAGCTTTCTCCATCCAGGAGACTAAAATCCCTCCACAACATGTATCTTAATGAAGACCTGGCAATTCTATCACCTGCCCCCAGATCTCCTACTCCGAGAAAGGCATCTTAGTCACAAATTCCATTCCAGGGAGTGAAAGCTTGAGGCTTCGGGCATAGAACTCACAGACACGATGTTGCTTTTGTCTCTGTGAGTTGCTGTTTAAGGAAAAGTTTCCTCTTGTTCCCGTGAACTTGACTTAGAGCATTAAAGAGATCTGGGCAAGTGTGGATGCCCTTAATAAATCCTTTCTGACAAATTGCCAGTCTTTAGACTTTCCATGCCTGTGGAACTAAAAAATTTGAATGTTAACTTTAAAGTCTTCTCCTGTACGGGGCATTCTACACAATTACATTGCAAATTCTAAGGTCGTTTCTGTGAAACCACGTGGTTGCTGTTTTGGTTTCCTCTGCTCCATTGGATACTTGTGTGTCCACATTGCGAAAAGTCTGTCTTAATTAGGCAGTCATCGCTTTTCAGCTTACTGGCACTCTGTGGGGACACGCAGTCAGATGAAAGGAATGGAATCAGTGAGCTGTCCCCAGGGTTTTATTTTTGATTTCTGCTTGACCTTGGGCCAGATAATGCTTTTTTAAAAAGAATAAAGCATTATTAAGAATAATAAAAGCATTACTAAGAATAATAATGCTTAACTGTCAGGACCCAAAGTCATATTAAGTAAAGTACCTGAGGTGACGACATAGGTGTGTTAAACTCTTACTGCACTTTTGTTCCAATCTCTACAGTTTTGGGCTCATGGTAAGTGGGACATTGTAGCCAATGCTCGGTGAGGAGAAATTCGTTTTCCTTTTGTATAAGTTGCCTCTGATAAGCAAGAAAATCCCATTCTGTTTTTATCAAATGGAAAGGATCCTCAAAGGTGATGTAAAATATGGTTCCTTTTTTTAATACAATCTAAAGCTTTTCAGTTTTGGCATACATGAATAAAAATAAGATTGTGTCGCCTATGTCTTTTTCCATGTTTCCTGTCTATCCTCTTCCCTCTTGCCATATGTCTGGGGCGTGACTGCCTTTCCCAGCAGAGAATAAAAATAGATAATCTGTTGTTATGTTCGGGGAGTCTGGGCAGGCCCAGAATGATGGTGTATGTTTTAAGAGCTGAATGTGTGAGGATCCTGGTGCCCCCTGGGAATCCCAGTTCCAGTGTGCTAATTTACGAAACAGGGTTGATACCGGTGCCTTCCACAAAGAGTTTACTTTCATGATTGAATACATTAATGTAGGTTTTAAAAAAAAACCTTCAAGCAATATCTGGCATAAAATAAATTCTTCTAACAGCTATCATATACTGCAATGCAATAAAAGTTTATAACATTTAAATAAACCTCAAGAAAGTTGCATATTTTTCTTGTATTAATGACCTGTGGAAAATTCAAAGTAATCAAATAGCAGATATGTAAACCATTCTTTCATAGACTTGTTATTTGTTCTGTTTCCATTTGGACAATAGGTTGTTCTTTTTTGTTTGTTTGTTTACTAGACACAACATTTTTTTTAAATCTGATAACATCTTTTGTCCAAGTACTAAATGACACATGATTCTTAGAAAATAAAATATGAAAAATGAGAACAAAGAAAATCCAGCTGTAAGCTCACTATACATGGACTGTTGGAAGATTTAGGATTTATGTTATTTTTTTCCTCAGCTTTTCAAACATTCTAGGAACATTTTCCCTTATTATCAATAAATATGCATCTAGGTGCGCCTGGGTGGCTCAGTGGGTTAAAGCCTCTGCCTTCAGCTCGGGTCATGATCTCAGAGTCCTGGGATCGAGCCCCGCATCGGGCTCTCTGCTCAGCGGGGAGCCTGCTTCCCCCTCCCTCTCTGCCTGCCTCTCTGCCTACTTGTGATCGCTCTCTGTCAAATAAATAAATAAAATCTTTAAAAAATAAATAAATAAATAAATAAAATAAATAAAAATAAAATAAATAAATAAAATAAAATAAATTAAAATTAAAATAAAAAAATATAAATAAATATGCATCTAAGATGATTCTGAGTAAAGGAAGAATATTTCTTGGTGTGAAAGTTGGTTATTTCCCCCTTTCCCCACTAATTTTTTAATTTAATTTTTTCAGTGTTCCAAAATTCATTGTTTATGCACCACACCCAATGCTGCATGCAATACCTGCCCTCCTTAATACCCACCACCAGGCTCACCTAACTCCCCACTCCCTTCCCCTCTAACACCGTCAGTTTGTTTCTGAGTCCACAGTCTCTCATGGTTCCTCTCCCACCTCCGATTTCCCCCAATTCACTTTTTCTTTCCTTCTCCTAATGTCTTCCATGTTACTCCTTATGCTCCACAACTAAGTGAAACCATATGATAATTGACTCTCTCTGTTTCACTTATTTCACTCAGCATAATCTCTTCCAGTCCCGCCCATGTTGATACAAAAGTTGGGTATTCATCCTTTCTGATGGAGGCATAATACTTCATTGTATACATGAACCATATCTTCCTTATCCATTCGTCTGTTGAAGGGCATCTTGGCTCTTTCCAAAGTTTGTTCTGAGAGAGCCCAGATTAATGTTCGGGGTTAGATGCCTAATGTTTTTGTGATAAATAGACACTTCTTAAACTTTAGACTGAAAGAGGAAGAGGGGTTTCTATTCCTGTGTTTTTTAACATTTTAATCTATTTTTACTTGAAACTTATGGATATGAAGGAAACTAAATCACCAACTGTACTTCTTGGGCTGGTTTGTCGAGCTCAGGGGAAGAGAAAAGGCAGATCTCCTAAGAGTCCACAGGACTCAGACTGCAGGAGTCCCAGCATCCCTGCATCTGCGCGAGCATGCAGTGTGACGTCACCCAGGGAGAGGACGTCATAGCAGGCCTGGCCCCTCCGTGGAGGACCGGGCTGGTTCAGGCAGCCAGAGGCGTGAATATCAACTCACAAACCAGAAGCACCGTGAGTGGGACAGCTGCCAAAATGCAGCGCTGACCCTCCAGGGAGATGTCACAGGGCCCAGCTGATGCCTGGGAGTGGGAAGGGTGGAGCCCCGCGTGATGACCTGCCACGTGCACATGTGGATACACGCGCACACAGATGCACACACACAGACAAATGCACGCACACATACGGACTTGCACATATGCGCACGTGAACATGGACACATACAGAGACAAGTACACAGACACACATGATCACATGGGCGTAACATGCACACATGCACACACACAGAGACACATGTGCAAACACACAGGCGCACACGAGCAAACATGCACTCCCATGGATACACACATGAACACGCAAAGACATGCACATGGGCACACGTGCACTCACGTGGATGCATGCATGCACACACTCACATGGACACACACCCAGACACACATGCAAACATACACTCGCACAGTTTGTAAGCGATAGTACATGAACCTGTGAAACGCCCCCAAACCATCAGTGCCTCACAAGAGGCCTGGATGTTTCCATGACCTCGCTGGCACCGGCAGACCTGGGGGCCACCTTTTTGTTCAGCAGGTTCTCATTGGACAAGTGAGGCTGCGGGTGAGGAAGGATGATCTGCCATGTGTGGCAGAGACGCCCCTGTAGATGCTGTGACTTGACGAGCATTTGTGTTGACTTGTGAGTCTTCAATGATCACAATACTTGTTTTACCCACCGACGGTCGTAGGACACGTGCTAGCAATCTTCCCCCCACCCCAAACTTCCAGTCCTCAAAACACGATCGCTATTCTCTAGTAATGGACATTATCAATGTATATTCAAAAACTATAAACCAGACTTTTAAAACATATTAACAAACATACAAACATTCTTACCAACATCCTCTCTTGCTATTAATATTTCAGGCAATTTGTTTTTTCACTTTACTCTGGGGAAGCAGGTATGAATTAAAATTCTTTTTTCACAGGTGCATAATGTTTCAGAGCATTGTCCCGTTAAAGGTATGAAGTGTTTCTCGCGGATGTTCTGGCTTTTGTCATTTTGTCCCTACGAGCAGTGATGAAGTAATACCCTCACGTGACATGGACCTCCTCCTCCAGTGCTGTCTCAGGAAATAATAAACAGGGACCAAACAAGAGGTACATTTTACATATTAATAAATGTTCCCAGATTTTTTTCTACCACGCTGTTTGCTACTTTCTCATAAATTTGCAGGAGCGCTTTACTTATGATGGCTGTCTTATTTTTTAGAATTATTAGTTATGAGCAACAGAAGGCGGGTCAGTCTGAGCAAAGCAGAAACACCATGAGAGGATGCCACATGCTCGGCAGATAATCAGGAGGGTAAGAATTGAGGGATAAAATGCTCCAACTCATTTCCTGGAATTTTAACTAGCAAAGAAGCTACTGAAAAGGAGGGAATGAAGGAATGATGGAAGAAAGGAAAGAAAGAAGGGAGGCAGAGAAGAAGGAAGCCAGCTACCTGTCCTTTGCATAGTGTGTGACCAGCTCTGTAGCTAAAGTCTGAAGGGTAAGTTTGGGATATCAGGCTGGAGAGCATAGGTCCCACGTCTGGAAGGGCTGGGGAGCAAACATAGAGCACTGTCAGTTCCTATAGCTCCTAACATGCGGGCACACCCTGTAGATAGAGCTGGGAAAGAACTTTCCAGGCAGAAGCCACCCCGGTACAGAGATCTTGAAGAAGGATCCCTCCTGCCGTGGGCAATGGGGAAAGTAAGCAAAGGGTCGGGAATGGAGTGCACATCAGGGCAATCAGGGCTTACTCGGTGGGTCTTAGCAGGTGCTCTGGGCTGCCCTTAAATGGAGTCATGGAGAGCCCTGAGAGAGAAATGACATCCTATGACTCACAGTTCAGAAGAGTCATTCTGACTTTTATTGACAAAAGACAGAAGGGGGTGGGGGGAAGGGAGCAAAAGGAGGGAGGTGACTCTCTGGGCTGGTGGAGTAACTCAGGGACAGAAGTGGCTCAGAGGAGGTCCACAGCAGTGGGCCTGGGGAGAAATGGCAAGTTGCGGTGGTAACGAGGGGTGAGATAGCACCGACTTTCCTTCCATGTGAATTAAATATGGGTGGAAGGAAAGGTAGTTTCATGCTTGGGCTTAAGTAGTGTGGTGAGCTGAGAGGTCAGCACCCAGAGCAGGTGGGCCAGCAAGTGAAGGGGGTCCGCCAGGGCTATAGAGGGAATCCAAGCGTTCAGGAGCTGGAACTAGTAATTTCCAAATGTATGTTGACTATTCAAGTGGAAATGCCAGCTGGAGTGAGGAATCCAAGACAGTGGTCTGAGAGGAGATGGGCATGTGTGTGAGCTACTCGCGTTCAGGGGGTTGAGAGTCAAGCTACCAAAGGAGGTCGTCCACAGTGGGGGACCAATCTGGGAGATGCCAACACAAGCTACTTGGGGAGAAGCAATGGAAGAGCCCATGAGACTGAGAACGAGTGACCAGGAAAGCAGAATTCAAATCAGACGCAGGAGGTCCCCAGCTCCAGGAAGGCCCACAGCAAAACCAGGTCCTTTCCTCATGGCACAGTACTGCCATCTGCTGGAACAGGTGGGCAAGCACCCTGTGAACAGGCTGCACCCAGTGTCCCTCAGTGCACCTGGGCCCCCGCACTGAAGAAGGCAGGGTCCGCTGCAAGAAGTATATTAAAGGCTCACCGCTGGTTGATTTTTTTCTAAGTCCTTTTTCTAGTCCTTTGATGTGTAAAGTTGTATTACTCATTTGAAATCTTTCTTTCTTTTTTTTTTTTTTAACATACACATTACCTGGTATGAACACCCTTGAAACTGCTCTTGCTATGTCCCATAAATTTGGTGTTGTCTTTTCATTTTAATTTTTGTCAAGGTATTTTATGATTGCTCTTTCAATTTTGTCTTTGACCCACTGGTTTCATCATCACTTACTTGTGAATTTTACAACTTTCTTCATTCTTGGTTCCTAGTTTCATAACACTGTGGTTGGAAAAGATTTCAATATGATTTCAATCTTCTTAAATTTGTTAAGACTTGTTTTGCGGTCTCACATGTGATCCATCCTGGCAAATGTTCTGTGTGTGCTTGGGAGGAATGTGAGTTTCGCTGTTACGGGGTGGAACGTTTGTGTGTGTGTGCAAGGTCCACCTGCTCTAATGTGTGGCTCAGGCCCAAGTGTCCTCACTGCTTACCCATTGGGTGAGCTCCCCACTGTTGAAAGTCGGGTGCTGAACAGTCCTACCAATACTGCATGGCTGTCTGTTTCTTCAGATCTGTTAATATTTACTTTATATATTTGAGTGTTCCAGTGTTGGGTGCATAAAATAAATTGTTTTATCCTCTTAAGGAAGTGATCTCTTTTCTTATTACATGGTTATACTACACTGAAATCATTTTCTTACAGTTTTTATCTTGCTTTACTTTTATTTTGAAGTTGAAGAATCTTATTTTCACAAGGTCAAATTCATACTGTGTTTTCTTTTTGTATTTTATTTAGGGGAACTTACTTAAGGACACTTTCTACACTAGATGTTATAATAGTTCTGCATATTCTTATAAAAGCATTTTACCTTTCATTCAGGTTGTGAAAGCAGAGAGATTTATTTTTAAATGGTGTCAAATAGAGGATCTCATTTAACTTTATTAGTATGTGTAGTCAGTTTTCCTAAAATCATTGTTACATAGTCTAAACGTCTTCTTAGGGAGAGTGATACCATCTCTATTACGTGTCACAGTCGTGGATGTGAGCAGACCTACTCCTTCAGCTCAAAGCTCTCCTGTACCAGGGCCAGAGATTTTAGTCATGGAGGCTTTCAAATATGTCTTAATATTGCTAAAGTCCATTACAGTCTCCTTTTCCTTTCCAAAACTGCTTTGCTCTCTGTGAATATTTATTCTAACATGTACATTATAAAGTTAACTTTTCCCTGAAAAATGCTTCTCAAAATTAATCATGTTGATTATAGATTTGGGAAGAGCCGATATCTTTATAACATTAAGACCCCAAACCATGCCTAAATCTTATCCCTCCATTTGGTCAGATGAACTTTCACATATTATATATTATTTAAAAATTGTTTATAATTACATTTCCATTCATAGTTAAATGGAATTACATGTATTTTATATTTTATTGCCTTGGAGAGTGCTACTTTTAAAAATTATTTTTGTTATTCTCTTACTTTGTGTTACTCTTTTTTTTGTTTTTTAAGATTTTATTTATTTATTTGACAGACAGAGATCACAAGTAGGCAGAGAGGCAGGCAGAGAGAGAGGAGGAAGCAAGCTCCCCACTGAGCAGAGAGCCTGATGTGGGGCTCTTTCCCAGGACCCTGGGATCATGACCTGAGCCATAGGCAGAGGCTTTAACCCACTGAGCCACCCAGGCACCCCTTTGTGTTACTCTTTTGACTGTAGAAGCAAGGAGCAATGATTTTAATATATAGATTTTTGTCTTTAGCTACCCTGCTGAGTTTTCTTATTAGTGCTAATAGCCTTTTACTTATCTCTGTTTTTTATGTAAATTAAAGGAATACATCCATAAACCACCACCACGGTGTCTTTCTTGCACGCAATAGGCCACCACTCAATAGGCCACTATTTCTTTGTTCCCTTCCCTTCTTATGTGGGCTGTATTTTCAGTAGTGTACCCAATTGCATGTGGTCTGGGGTCCCTTGTCTTTTCCCTACCGTTAAACATGACTGACTAGTGGTTACAAGTCAAAGAAGTTACCTTAATATTTTAGTGTTTAGTCTACATGTTTTGTCAAAACTAAGTATGGAACTTAAGACATCACCTTTTTAAAAACTAATTATTTGGTTGTATATGTTTAAGTCAGTTAATGTGGGCACTGCAAAAATATATTTTGTAATGTATAAGTTTCTTTACATTCCTGAGATAAACTGGCCATTATCATGTCATAATTATATTCATATACCCTAGGTTTTGGCTAATGACTTTTTAGATGTACATTCTGTTCTAGAAAAACAGAAGCAGGGAGGTTCTGACACAGATTGAAGGGATGCTCCCGGAGCTTTCTGGGGAGGGCAGTCTACCTTCCTGAGCCCACCAGTTCTGACACTAATCTCATCCATAAACACCATCACAGACACATCCAGAAATCACATCTAATCTGGACACCCGTGGCCAGGCAAGGGGACACACAAAATTCATCATCCTAGCAAGACACTATGTACTCGGTGATACAGGACTGACCTAAAGTACTATGCTTCTACTCTGTTCAATCATGTCATCAAAATTATGCTAACCACCAAAAACGTGTGATTAAAAATATCAGTACTATCCAACTGTTGGGAGAATGTTTTCACTCATTGCTTCTGAGGATGTCTGGACACTCTGTAAGACTAGTCCAGAGAGTAATCCTAGCTCTTTCTTGAGGGCATAATTACATCTGTGAAAGAGGATGATTTTACTTCAAAGGATGAAACATAAATACTGAGCTGGAGATAATACTTTTGTTCCAGAATGCAGTGGAAGTTCTGGGCTGCCCAAGAAAATGCTTTCTACTTAATATGTTGCAAATCTGGTCAATTGAATTAAATTCATTGTGAGCATCAACAACAGGCTCTGAGTTAAAGTAAATAAAGAGCTTAAGAACATAAGATGCTACTCCCCACCGTCTGCATTCACACTAGAATAAAAAAATTGTTTCAGGGGAAGATCAAGTCACCAACAGAGCTGATGATTTTTAAAATAGAGCAAGTCAGGCAGAGTAATCCGCATGTTCAATGGGTAATGCAAGCAGGGTGTAACGTGGCCAGTGGCACCTTCCAAAGGCAACCAGCCGGGTTAGAGGGTTAGAATGACAAACTGATGTCAAGGGACTAAAGGGCTCCGGAGACAATTCAGGAAGAACGAATTCAAAGATCTGTGCTCCCACAAGCTTTAAGGGAAATGCAGTTAATAATAATATGGGGAAGCAAAACTAGCAGAAATGTAAAAATACAGAGGACACACATCTGAATCACAACATTATACGTCTGAGGCCAGGAGGCTGGAAAGTCTGATTTTGCCACATGGCAGACGTGTAACACGGTGAACTCTATGGACGCATTTCCATAGATGGAGTCAGTAGAGGCCCTTCCAGGTGTTTAGCAGGATTATGTTCCACCTTAGCTATAAATTTTCTTTTTACCTTCACTTGGAGAAGAGTTTCCTTTTCAACTTCATGTGACACAGATGGACGTGTCCAGCGGCTCGCAGGACAGCACCTCCCAGTTCGCCAACTGGAACGAAGCAGACATGCCATGATCGCGTCTGGGAGCGTGTTTCAGCAGAAAGAGCTCGAACAGTGCCCTCTGCTTCTAATGATGCAAACCCTCATGAATCTCTCCTGAAAGTGTTCTCTCGTCCAAATTCTGCCCACTGGACAGAATATCCCACTAAGGAATAATAATTTAAGAAAACATATGGCATGTGGGTAGCATGAATGCTTCTAGGGAAGAGACAAGCAGGTATCATATAACAACTCTTATCCTAAATTGATATTTGACCATTTGTTTGTCATTTGTGTAAACAGAGGTTCCTCTTCTTTATTCATCTGATATATTTAATTTGGGGTTCATAGATATAATTATAACTTAGGCTCAAGATCAATGTTAACTCCATGTTAGAGACTGGAAAAGAAAGAGAAAAAGTAATGTGTAATTAAGTTTTCAGCTTTAGTGGCTTTATTAACCACTAAATGAATTAACCATTTATTAAAGAGAATCTCAAAAATATTGATCTCTATACTGATACAATGGATTCAAACCACATCTGATAATCTTTTGGAAAACTGAGATAATCTGAAAGGACTCCATAAATTTACAAAATACACGGAGAGCCAACACAGTAAGAATTTATATTTAAGAAATGACCAAGTTGTTTTTCAGTTAAATTATATAATAATCATAAGACCAAAGCTGAAAACTGCTATCACACAACTATGAATTACAGAGGGTAGAAGAACATAGACTACTACACAGGAGCATAAAACTGACCATCTCTCACCACTCTCTCTCAGTACAAAAGGCAGGATACACCTGTTACAACATTTCATGAGTAATGCTGAGCTGCACAATCCCAACTCCTATCTTCCATAAAGCTCTTTATCCTGTTATAAACCTAGACTCTAGCTGATCAACCACTGGTCTTATGGTGAGGGAATCAGTTTTGCGTGTATTCATTGAAGCTTACGGTGAGAGATTTAGCCTGCATATTTACCAGTATCACAAAAACATCTAACTACAAGTAATACACACTTTGGCGTTTCTGTACAACATATCAACTAACACACCTTTGGTATGGACATGCACAATTTAGGAGACAATGCTATTTCAGCATTTTATTTCTATTACTTTAACATATGTGACTAAAGGTTAGGAGACGATTTTCTCAATCATATCAAAAGCCTGGCATAAGAAAAAGATTTTAAGTTCTAAAGAAGTCCAAGATCTGATTCCTGTCCCCTTTTTCCCCTCCATCCCCCTCTCTCTCTGTCTTATTTATCAAGGATTACTGAGCCTCCACTGTGGAGAATGCATATTGTCATAGAAACAGGTACTGTTGCTTAGTAGCTGGCTGTCAACAGCACATTACAAGCCTCTGGCTTCAGTTCAGGACATGATTGCAAGGTCTTGGGACCGAATCCCTCGTGGGACTCCCTGCTCAGCATGGAGTCTGCTTCTCCCTCTGATGTTCCCCCCACTCGTGGGCTCTCACTCACTCTCAAAATACAAATAAATAAAATCTTAAAAAAGAAAAAAGAAAACATCCTGGGGCTCAGACCGCATGTATTTTCATTGGGCTCATCAGCACCTTCCACAAACCTCTGGGGGTGGGGGAAGTCAGGCGAACGTCAAAGACAGGTATGTACTCAGTAAATAAATGCTATGTTTACTATCTTGTCTTCACAACTTTAACCTTCAGACTTTCCATTTTGCTACTGAAATTGCCTGTGGATGCTACATAAAATGCACCTGTTAAAACGAAGTAGGAATAGTATGTATCATCTTATCAGTTTCAATGCTGAGTAAAAGGCTGTACCATGCTGAGGTACAAGCAGGCCTTCACAGGAACAAGCGTGCCTCCCTGATTCTGCCTCGAGCCACTTTGTCTGATGTGTTCTTGTCATTGCCAAGCTCCTTCAAAGGAGTGCTGGCCTCCCAGTGTCCGATTCTTGGACTTGAAGGCAGTCAAGCGCATTACTTCATTTAGGGTTAATTGTCCTAGCGTCGCCCAGGCCTCTGACAGTCCCCCATCCACTCTTCAGCTCATAAACAAATCCCCTCCAGTCTGCACCTTCTGCCTGTTGCCCAGGGGCACTAACAGAGGATCCCTCAGCCTCCGCCACAGCTCTGCTCCAACTTCTTGCTGGCCATGCCCAAAACGTGAAATTCTCGTGCCAGGAGCGCCACGCATCGGTTTGCCGCAATGCTCACCGACTCTAAGGATGAGACGTTTCGGTCCCTGTGCAGGAATTACACGGAGGATCACTTCAAACACATGATGCTGTGTGACGACTCTCACACAGGGAAAAGCGTGAAGGCAGGATGCGAGGAACACGTGCTTACAGGCCGCTCTGCAGGAAAGAGAGCGGATGGAATCCCACTATGTGCACTTGGCTAATCACAGAGATGCTCAGCAGCGATGCTGGAAAACATGAACAACTTGGAAAGGACAGTGTGTCTCAGTTCTAGTTACTGCTGACCTGCTTCCAGGAAGGAGATGGCTCTCTCAGCAGGTGGGCGCGTTCAGTGTGACACTGGGAGATCTTCAGGGCTCCTGGATGTTACCTGCTGTGTTGGACGGAAATGGCAGTCCTTCTGCCACTGTGGGTTGGGCTCACTCTCCAGACGTTAGTCAACGGACTGACAGGACTGAAGTCTTCCGCGGTGCCTCTGTCTGGGAACAATGAGTTGGAAGGGTCCCCACAGGTGGAACAGCCAAACGAAGCTGTGGGTTTTCGGGTGCTGCCTGCAGACTCACTCCTCAGTTATGTTCCACGTTCCGATCCAGAAGGCACCTTCTCGGCAGCACCGATAACACTTAATGGAGGGGAAGTTCTGCAGCAGTGAGAAGCTCTGTGGGTCATGTCCATTCCGAGGCAGTTGTGAATGCCAGGATGTCACCGCTGGGACACGTTGGCACATTTCGGTAGGGATGATGTGGGCCCAGCTGCAGCATCTCACCACCAGAGTGAACGTGGGCAGACCACGGTCTGGGGAATGGCTTGAGACAGGCAAGTGAGATGCCCTGGTTGTAAAATAGAAAAAATGCTTTGACCCATAAAAATCTCAGTGGCTAATTGCTTGTGATTTTCCTAAGGGCATACTAGTTGGGGCACCTATTATTAGTAGGGTTTAATTCATAGAAGACTTTGATTTATGTAACAAGAAAACTTCCAGGTCAGGGAGTCAAAAACCAGAAGCAGGGTGCCACAGTGCAGAAACACAGCTTGCCACCCAGTTTCTGGATCTGTGCTGAGTAAGAGGAGCCCTCTGATGGAGGGAGAGCTGGGGAGACCACACTGCTGTGGCCCCTTGACTTCCAACACCACCAGTTCACTCTGCCTGGTTCTGAACTCAGTATGATCATATCAGTATGAACATATCATACTGATATGATATATTCATATTGGTGTTACCTAGATCTTCTCCTCGCCCATCTTCCACAGTCATTGTAACCTTGCACTTTACACGCAGGTCCATGATCCAGTTTCTGTGAACGGTGTAAGGTCTAGATTCCCTTTTTGCACTTGGAGACCCATCTGCTGCATCACTGTTTGTTGGAAAGACTCTCCTTTTTAGTGCTGGGCTCTGTTTCGTGCTATAGGTACACCATGTTTGGTCAATCAGTCACCTGTTCATGAGCCTTCGGGTTGTTTCCAGCTTGGGCTATGACAAACAAGCTGCCATGACCACTTGTGTTCCAGTATTTGTCAGGATATGGATATATACTCTAACTTCTGGGTGAACCTCGAGGTGGAGGACATGTGGGTGCAATGCTGGGTGTTTGTGTAAATCTGGAAACTGCTCATTGTTTTCCAAAGTGGCTATTCCCACCACCAGCATATGTGAGTTTCTATTTTCTACCTGTAGCCTACATGTGGGATGAGCGATCTTTTCAACTGTATTTGTTTAATAAATGCAAAATGGTATTGAGTATTCTTTTGATGTGTTTATTTGACATTTTTGTGTTTTTTTCTGGTAAAAGTGTATGTTCCCAAACCTTTTCTTTTTTTTTTTTTTAATTATGTTGTATTTTTCTTTATTATTGAGTTTATATATTCTGGATATGTGTATTTTATCTGACATATGACTTATAAATGTTCTCTCTCGTGTGGCCTATACAGCAGAAGTGCAAAATAAAATAAAAAATAAGAATTTTTTATGACATCCAAATCATCATTCTTTTCTTGTTGTCTAGGATCTTTTGGAGTATATCTAAGTACTTTTCAGTCACAAGTCACAATTTTTGATTTTCCTGGGAGATTTGTAGTTTACATTTAAGACTGCAGTCTAATTGATTAAGCTGCTCTCGTTAACATCTGGATTAAAGGGTAATGAGTAAGTGTTAACAGGTTTTATTTGCTTTAAGGAGCCAAACCTTACAATCCACAGGTAATAAAGGAAATATTCTAGATTCCTCTTCCTCTTCTGCCACATCAGCATAATTTGTGCTCAGGCATTTGGTTTCTCAGAACAGACCCTGCATCTGCCCAATCCAGTTTGGTGGGACAGGGTGGGGATGAGTAAGTGAGGCCACTCTGTGTGGTCCCGTACTGGCGGACAGGCTACATTATGCACTTGTCCAGACCCACAGAAAGGACACCACTAAGAGTGAGCCCCAATGTAAACTGTATACTTCAGTTAATAATGATGCACCAATATTATTAATCTTGTGCCATCATTATAATATCAATCTTACCAATGTATATCAACAATATTACTGATAATGTATCCATGCTACTTACGATGATCCATCAATGGTAACAAATGTACAAATGTACCACACTAAAGCAAGATGTTAATAACAGGGGAAAATGCACGGAAGGAAAGAAAGCAGTATATGGGAGCTCTCCATCATTGTTTGATTTTTCTGGAAACCTGAAACTGTTCCAAAGTCTATTAATTTTAAAAAGAAGAAAATGAACATTAATGAACTATTGTTACATGCATCAACATGGATGAATCTCAAAGTAGTTATATTGAGTAAAAAAGACAACAAGGGCCACACATTGTATGTATAAAATTCTACCAGATGCATACTATTCCATAGAATCAGAAAGAGCTCAGTAGTTGCATGGAGACTGAGTGGAAGAGGAGGGTGGGAGCAGGTACAAAGGGCACAAAGAAACTCTTGGGGGAGGTGTTTCCATTCTCTTGATTCTGCTGGCATTTTCTCAGGTGCCAATTTGTCCAAACTTTTCAAACAATACATCCTGGTGATTCACTTTATGTCAATGATAACTCAATGAAAAAATTAAAACAAAAATTATCTTGCATTTATATTTATAAAGAGAGATTATATTTTTTCTATATCTCCCATATATGCTTTGGGACATACAGTATAGAGATATATAATCATAGTATTGTAACAACCTTATTTATATGCAGAGTATAGCTTGCATTAAACTTTCAATCTTACTCTATTTTTATTCTAGGCATTAACTTTGAAAATGCATATAAAACTATGTACTTAAAATTGGATCATTTCTAGTATAATATGGAAGTTCAACAATGTATACTGACATAATATGTAAGTGAAGTTGCTTTATATTGACTCATTTTTCTTATTGAAACATTTTCATTGTATGAAGCACTTATTCAGAGTGTTAACACACATACATTGTACAACGTAAAGCAAACTCTCAAGATGAGGATCACATTAATGATCACTAAACTGCAAATAAAAATGTATTGAATAATTATATTATTTAGCTTTTAAAGTAAACCATGCATTTTCCATAGTAATTAGTAGTTTATGTATTTTTTAAATCTTTTTTTAAGTAAACTCTGTGCCTAACATGGGCTTCAAACTCATGACCCTGAGATCAAGAATTGCATGCTCCACCGGCTAAGCCAGCCTGGTGTCCCTATTCTTGTTTTAACATCTCCTTTTTGGTGACTTCTATGCAATGTAGCTGTATGCTGAGATTTATTGTAAATGGAATAAGCATATCATAATACAGCTGGGATACACATATTGTATTTGTCCCTGGGTTGCTTTCTGTCATGTTCAAATATTTCAACATCTTTTACAATCCTGGGAAATAGGGGAGGAACACAGCAATATTCTCCAGGTTAGCTGGGTTTATATCTTATTTACTTTATGCTTTGTCTCAATTGTTCTCAATGATAACTATAATTAGTCTTTATACTGTCTTTCATTAAAATTCTGTAGGATTTTATTACTTTCAAAAAGTCTTCTTTTACCTTAAGTATGCTTTACATTTTCTGTTACATAAGAGAGAAATAAAACTACTGGCGAAGAAATAACACCTTTTCTTCTTTTCTCTAGTAGGAGGTAGTGGAGTACATGTATGGCTGTGTTCACCTACAAACACAGTGCAAAGTGCCTTGTTTACAATCAGGATAAGGCATTGCTGTGCTGACCATCTGTCATGGGAACTGTATTCATCCCCCTGGGCAAACTAAGGTGCCAGGTATATTGCATTCACTCACCCTGAGTAATTAAGGCTTTACTGATAACCTTTATAACCTTCAGATTAGAGATTTCTACTTGATAAGTTACATCATTTTCCAAGCATTTGTTCATTTATCAAAAGGATTTATACGTTTCACAGAGGGGATTCAAGCTAAGCTGAGTTGTATAAGAATCACAAGTAACTTAGAGAGAAGATTTTAAACTTATTTTTCCAAACCTCTCTTTCATGAAATAAATACAGCTCAGTATACCAAACAAATGTAAATGGCAAGCAACTCGCTCATGTGAAGCTGAGTGGCCCAGTGCTCATCTGTCCACAGCTCCCAAGCACCGTGATTTCCTCTTAGATCCACGGCATTGTGGGAACAACACCGTTTCATTAGAGTATTATGGGTTTCAAAGGCAACCTGTCCACTCAAAGCCCTCTCCTCTGAGCTCTAATCCATACCCCCATGCGGAGGTTTGCTAGTATGTGTCAGTCAAGCCCCCACTGCCCATGGATTGCACTGTGGATGGACAACGGGTTCCAGTGGGGGCTGTCCACCTGCGGGTCAGAAATCAGCAAGCCTCTGTCGCGGGAGCGTGCTGCTTGGGACGGAGAACATGATGCTCACACATACTGGGCACAGCAAAGCCATATGGCTTCAGCAACAGGGTTACCGGGCCACAGGGGAGTGGTGAGTGTTGGCGGGAAACTGGACAAAGAATCCAAGAGAAGAGGAGGGAAACGCTGCCCTGGAATGACAGAAATCAGCAACGGGCCCCTGCCTCGATTCTGGATGCTCTGAGGTCTCTGTCCGGCTACTCCCTGTCCTGGATTCCACACTGTCCACATCCAAGCCACACATACACGTTATGTTTACATGATCGACTGCAGCAAAGTTCAGTCAACCAACAACTCCGACCAGAGCAAAAGCAAAAGTGCCATGGGTAAGTCATTTATTAACTATTTGGGGAGGAATAACGTGAAAACCACTAAGAGCTTCTCAGAGTAGGCTCTGAGATACATATAAAATGAGATAGAAACTTTGACTAAGAGCTCTGCTGCTTTAAAAATGAAGCAGTTAGATCTCTAAACCAATTTGATCTATGCTGCTACGATACACCATGCCCAAAACATTTCATGTAGTGCAGTTAAATGATTGCTGTTTGACAAGGATTCAATCTGAAAGTTTGTTTTGAAGTCTTCCTCTTGAAGAGGAAACATGCTTTGCATTTCATCGTAAAATTGTGAGCATTCCTCTCTTTTCTGTGTTAAGCTCAATATTCTTCAACACATGAATTAGAGCAACTCAGCGTTTCTTTCTAGATGATGTCTGCCCCAGGGGTCTCACTTGCTCTGATCTCAGAGGGTCACTTCACTGGAGAAGGTACACAAAGTTAAAACGGGATGGAGATTCATTCTAATGTACTGTCATGCTGGAGTCTGTGATAAATCCAGCAAGAGTCCTATGGCCCAACTTGGAATTAATTATGAATCTTCTAGATACATAAATAAGAGTGGAATGAAATTACTGTATAATTCTAGTTATGGCCATGGAAATAAATAACATGGCAATAAAAATAATTTAATGCTAAAACATTTACAGAGTCATAAATCAGATATTTTGTTCAACAAAGTATGATTTTTGATTATAAGAACTATAAATTAATATTTAAAGGTAACAGTTCCTTAAAAATAAATAACTGGTGATAAAAAAAAACAATAGATAGTTGAAAAATAAAATAAGTAGAATGGTTCAAATTCTATACTATACATTAACTATTAGAAATTATATTAAATGATTATTATTAGAATTTACACATTATGGGGCGCCTGGGTGGCTTAGTGGGTTAAAGCCTCTGCCTTCGGCTCAGGTCATGGTCCCAGGGTCCTGGGATCGAGCCCCACATCGGGCTCTCTGCTCAGCGGGAAGCCTGCTTCCTCCTCTCTCTGCCTGCCTCTCTGCCTCCTTGGGATCTCTGTCTGTCAAATAAATAAATAAAATATTTAAAAAAAAAAAAAGAATTTACACATTAAAATTAGCAAATATATCACCTTCAGAAGTTACTTTTTAAAAAGAATCCCAGGAGTCCCAGAAAAATCATTATTTTTTTGATCTAGAGAATCATGATTATGTGACATCTTTATTCCAAATGCATTTTTGAGAGTAATATGCTTTTAATAGTCATAGTACTATTTAAATATTAAGCATAAAATGCTTTCTGATAATATAGTTTGAACACAAAAAATAAAGATACAATTTTTCTGGATTTTAAACTTATGTATGCATAAACTATGTTCTCAGATACTTAATATGTTCAGTTAGCCTGTGGCAATAATGAGACACCAGCACTTCTCTGGTATATAAGGTATATATCCATTGTTTTCCTGTTATTTAGTGAGTAATCTTTTTCTTCTCTGAATAAACACTAATTCTATAAAATAGTACATATAAGACAATATGTATGTATATGTCTACTCATATGATAATATACATATGAAACAGAATTTGTCCACTTGTAAAATAAAAAGATATGTGTGTGTATGTATATATGTGTACCACGATGCATGAGAGTATTTCTGTTAGACAATTACCAGTCATAAGATGTTAGAAAATGGACATATCTGCTTTCAGAGCCCTATCTGTTGATGTTCCTATGGCCAGGTATGGGGGGAAACAACTATACCACAAAGAACTTCAGAATCCAAGAAGGTATGCACAGGTTTGGAATCTGAGACCACAGAAGACAACTGGGTCACAGATGTGGATGAGAGTTTGTCGGTATGAGAGCACTCTCCATTTCACTCTTGATATGATACCAATGCAGCTTGGGCTGCTGGAATCAAGAAGAGGATGGCCCATAATAACTGCAATTCAAGTGTCAGTGTGGGCTCAGAGGATGGTAGAAAGGGGGCACAAGAGAGAGAAATGTAATTCCAGGAAGTCCCATGAGATGACTGAGTTCTTCTTGAGCACCCAGAGGAGACACTCTTCTCAGGGCTGTGAGGAAAGCACAGGGACTGCACCAGCAAGTAATGGGTTATAACTTGACTCTGAACTGGGCCTGCCAGGGATGAGATGCCAGGCAAGGACTAGATTGACCAGTACACATGGGGATGATAAAATCCTCACACAGTTGAGGCCCAGTAACAGTACTTACACTGCAGGAGCTAGGTGGGCACAATTTTATAATGTATGGCTAAGTCAGAGAGGTGTCCAAAGAAGGCTGACTGGTAAAGTTACAGAAACAACTGATAGGATTTGACAAGTCTAGTGACCAAATAGACAGACATCCAGCAGGATTACAGCCTGATCTCTATAACTAAAGGAAATCAAGCATGAAGGAGGTTCAGGGAAACTGCCTCAATAAAAATAAATAAATAAATAAAAATCACACTCTTGTCCACTTTCTGGACAGGAGACAGTTTATAGATCTGAGTTCCTTTCACGGAAGGTCCTGTAACACTATGAAGTAGACATGATAATGATTCCACAGACCTTCATCAAAGGGACTGGTCATTTACTCAGCTGAATATTTAATAAAGAAAGGACACACGACCATATGTCCAAAACTGTTGGAGTGAAGATCCGAGTTAACAATGACACAGGAGCCCACAGAGTCATTACAGCTCCATGTAACAGTTGAGCCCTGCCCCAGACCTGGTTCCCTGGGGGTCCACTGAGCCCATGAACTTACTTGTTACAGATTTCCCTGGTCCCTGAATGTGTAATTTTAATTGACATACTTGAGGAGAGCCACGACCCTCACATTCCTTGGCCTAGTAAGTGTCATCATCATGGAGAAGGGTGGGGAGAAACTTCTCTAACTGCTTCTCCCTCACATGCACCAAACCAGCAAGGTCCACCTGGGGATAACAGCAGGAGTTAGTGGCATGCTTAAAGATCTATCACATGTAGGAATGGCGGTTTCCCCAGAGAATCTCCATTTCTCCCCATTTTATCTCCTGGGAACCTATAAAAACCAGATGGAATCTGGAACCTGAGAGTGAACTTGAAGAAGTCAAAGTTCTGATTGCACTCATTTTGCTTGATCTACTATATCTGCAAGAGCAGATTAAGTTGGGCACAATTGTGTGGTATCTGGCACTTAACCTCACAAATGAGTTCTTTTCATCCTTAGAATGGAAAATCAGGAAGAATTTGCTTTCTCCTGGAATGAACAATTATAAACATTTACAATCTTGGCCCAGAACAATATTAACTCTCTTGCTCCTGTGACATAACAAATGTCAAAAGAATCTGGAACAGCTGGATATCTAGCAGGACATGCCACTGATACACTAGACTGACACCATCATGCTAACCAGATCTAATGTCTACCACATTTAAGGGCCCAAAGGGACACACATGTTCTAGAAGGTGAAAGATAATCACCAAGAAGGTATTAGAGACCCCAACATCAGTTCAATTTTAGGAGTCCAATGTTCCAAAGTATGGAATCATTGAATTTTTCACCTCCAAACACTAAAAAGGAAGCACAAGACTTCAGATTCTGGAAGATGAATACTCCTCTCTTGAGAATACTACTCTGACCCACATATTGGGTACCATCAAAGCCGTCAGCTCTGAGTGAGGCTCAGAGTAGGAACGGTTTATAGGAGATGCTTTAGTGTATAGTACAAATAGCCCTGACACTAAGGTCATATGGTATATTACATCCTATGATATCTGAGGTTATTAGTAGTATTAGTGGTAGAAAATGACAACGTGTGGAGCTCATGGTAAGTCCCAAAAGATGAGTCACAATGTGGACCCACATGGGTCTGGGATGAGGACAGGTCATCTTCAAGGGGAAACTGCATTTTTGGAAAAACAGCTTCTGTCACACAGATAGGCCATGGTAGAGATGAAGCACGTGAACCTAGGAAATCACATGACCATGAGACACAAAGTCCCCTCAGAAATAGAACTGCTCATTGGGAGCTAGATTGTCTCTGACTCTCCATCTCATAAATACAAAGGAATAATGGTACATAGACGTGACCTTTCTGGAAGCCAGAAGGCAAGAGAACATCTTCAAAGTGCTAAAAGGAAAACACTGTCAACACAGGATTCTCTACTCTGAAAATATACTTCAAAAATGAAGGTGAGGAGGGAGGAGTCAAGATGGCAGAGAAGTAGCAGGCTGAGACTACTTCAGCTAGCTGGAGATCAGCTAGATAGCTTATCTAAAGATTGCAAACACCTGAAAATCCATCGGCAGATCGAAGAGAAGAAGAACAGCAATTCTGGAAACAGAAAAACAACCACTTTCTGAAAGGTAGGACCGGCGGAGAAGTGAATCCAAAGCGACGGGAAGATAGACCCCAGGGGGAGGGGCCGGCTCCCAGCAAGCAGCGGAGCAACCACGCACAAAATCAGGACTTTTAAAAGTCTGTTCCGCTGAGGGACATCGCTCCAGAGGCCAAACCGGGGCGAAGCCCACGCGGGGTCAGCGTGGCCTCAGGTCCCGAAGGGTCACAGAAGGATCGGGGGTGTCTGAGTGTCTCAGAGCTTGTGGGTATTGGAACAGGAAAGCCAGCTACAGAGACAGAGCCGACAGTAAGCTCAAAGCTCAGTGTTACCTTGAACCGGTCGCAGGCTCGGTAAGCTCGGAGCGCGGCTAGAGGTCAGGCAGACGGGAGTAACTGGGCGCTGTTCTCTGAGGGCGCACTGAGGAGTGAGGACCTGGGCTCTCGGCTCCTCCGGGCCGGGCCGGAGACCAGGAGGCCACCATTTATATTCCCGTCCTCCAGAACTCTATGGAAAGCGCTCAGGGAACAAAAGCTCCTGAAAACAAACCCGAGTGGATTACTCACCCCGGCCCCAAGGGAAGGGCGGTGCAATTCCGCCTGGGGCAAAGACACTTGAGAATCACTACAACAGGCCCCTCCCCTAGAAGATCAACAAGAAA
Organism: Mustela nigripes; assembly: GCF_022355385.1. Lineage (NCBI taxonomy): Eukaryota > Metazoa > Chordata > Mammalia > Carnivora > Mustelidae > Mustela > Mustela nigripes. Next base: position 123,478,342 of record NC_081560.1, read on the forward strand.
TCCAGCCGAGACCAAGTTCACCTACCAAGGAGTGTGGTTTCAATACCAAGGAGAGCAGCAGAATTCCAGAGGAGGAGAAAGCAAAGCACAGAACTCATGGCTTTTTCCCTGTGATTTTTTTTAGTCTTGCAGTTAATTTAATTTTTTTCTTTTCCATTTTTTGTCTTTTTTCTGGCCTTCTGGTAAATTTTTTTTAACTTTTACCTTTTTCTTTTTTAACATTTTTTAACTACTTTAGACAATATATATATTTTTTCTTTTTTATATTTTTCTTATTCGTTTTCTGTTTTATAATTCTTTTCTTTTCTTTTCTTTTCTTTTTGTTTCTTCCTTTTTGAACCTCTTTTTATCCCCTTTCTCCCCCCTCACGATTTGGGATCTCTTCTAATTTGGTTAAAGCATATTTTCCTGGGGTTGTTGCCACCCTTTTAGTATTTTACTTGCTCCTTCATATACTCTTATCTGGACAAAATGACAAGACGGAAAATTTCAACACAAAAAAAAGAAAAGAGGCAGTACCGAAGGCTAGGGACCTAATCAATACAGACATTGGTAATATGTCAGATCT
>NC_081560.1:123503909-123518716 GCF_022355385.1 Mustela nigripes
GATCACCCTGATATGAGGAAGTGGTGATGCAACATGAGGGCTTAAGTAGGTAGGAGAAGAATAAATGAAACAAGATGGGATTGGGAGGGAGACAAACCATAAGTGACTCTTAATCTCACAAAACAAACTGAGGGTTTCTGGGGGGAGGGGGTTTGGGAGAAGAGGGTGGGGTTATGGACATTGGGGAGGGTATGTGCTTTGGTGAGTGCTGTGAAGTGTGTAAACCTGGCGATTCACAGACCTGTACCCCTGGGGATAAAAATATATGTTTATAAAAAATAAAAAATTATTTTAAAAAATTATGCTTATACTATACGATAGTCTATTAAGTGTTATGCCTAACAATGTACATATTTTACTTCAAAAATATTTTATTGCTAAAAATGCTAGAAATCATCTGAGCTTTTACTTTTTGCTGGTGGTCCTGCTCAATGTTGATGGCTGTTGACGGTGGCTGCTGAAGCCTGGGGTGGCCGTAGCAAGTTCTTAAAATAGGAAAACAGTGAAGTTTGCTGCATCGACCGACTCCTCTTTCATGAGCAGTTTCTTTGTAGCAAGTGATGCTGTTTGATAGTATTTTACCCACAGTAGAACTTCTCTCAAAATTGGGGTCCATCCTCTCGAATCCTGCTGCTGCTTTATCAACTAAGTTTCTATGATGGTCTCAATCCTTTGTTGCCATTTCAACAATCTTCACAGCATCCTCACCGGGAATAGACTCCTCTCAGGAAACCACTTCTCTGCTCATCCATAGGAAGCAACTTGTCTGTTCAAGTTCTGTCTTGAGATTGCAGTGATTCAGTCCCATCTTCAGGCCCTATTTTCCATTCTAGTTCTCATGCTGTTCCCAACACATCTGCAGTGACTTCCTTCTCTGAAGTCTTGAACCCCTCAAAGGCATTGATGAGGGCTAGAATCACCTTAAAGTAATATATCAGTATTAATCAGTATGATAAGGATATTGAAATATCCTTCATTCAGTCTGTTTTTTGAATAGTGAATCCTTTTCCCAGAGGTTTTCCATTTACTTTGCCCAGATTCCTCCCAGGAATCACCATCAATGGCAGCTATAGCCTTAGGAAATATATTGCTTAAATAATAAGACTTGAAAGTTGAAATGCTTCCTTGCTCCATGGGCTGCAGAATGGGTGCTGTGTTAGCAAGTGTGAAAACATTGATGTCATTGTACATCTTCACTGGAGCTCTTGGGTGACCAGGTACATCATCAGTGAGCTGTCATATTTGAAAGGAATCATTGTTTCTGAGCAGTAGGTCTCAAAGTCTGGCTCAAAATATTCAGTAAACTATGCTGTAAAGAGATACACTGTCATCCAGGCTTTGTTGTTCCATTTCTAGACCCAGGCAGAGGAGACTTAGACTGATTCTTAGGGGCCCTAGGATGTTTGAACTGGTAAATGAGCACTGACTTCACCCTAAAGTCACCAGCTGCACTGGCCCTAACTAGAGAGCCAGCCTGTCCCTTGAGGCTTTGAAACCAGGCACTGACTTCTCCTCTCCAGCTATGACAGTCCCAGATGGCATCTTCATCAAGCAGAAGGCTCTTTCATTTACACAGAAAATGTGTTGTTCAGTATAGCCTCCTTCCTGATGATCTCAGCCGGACTTTCCGGAGAGCTTGCTGCAGCTTCTCCATCAGCACCTGCGGCCTCCCCTGACACCTTGATGTTATGGCCAAGGCTTCGTTCTGCCTATGTCATGAACCAACCTCTACTGGCCTCAGACTTTCCTTCTGAAGCTTCCTCACCTGTCAGTCTTCCAGAATTGAGGAGAGTCGGGGTCTTGCTCTGGGTTAGGGTTTGATTTTATGGATGGTGTGGCAGGTTTGACCTTCTATCCAGACCACTGACACTTTCTCCCTGTCAACAATAAGGCTGTTTCATTTTCTTATCATCCATGTGTTTGCAGAATAGCATTTGTAATTTCCTTCAAGAGGCTTTCCTTTGCATTCACAGCTTGGCTAATGTTTGCCTGAGAGGCATAGCCCATAGCCTATCCCAGCTTTGGAGAAATGCCTTCCTCACTCAGCTTACTCATTTCTAGTTTTGGGTTTAATATGAGAGACATGTGACTCTTCCTTTCACTTGAGCCCTTGGAGGCTACTGTAGAGTATTAACTGTCCTGATTTCAATAGTGTTGTGTTTCAGGGAATAGGGAGGTCTGAGGAGAGGGCGAGAGACAGGGGACTGGCTGGTCAGTACAACAGGCAGAACACACATGTTTATCAAATACGTTTTCTATCTTACATGGGCACTGTTTATGGCACCCAAAACAATTGCAATAGTAATATCAAAGATCGCAGATAATAGATCACTGTAGCAAATATGGTAAGAATTAAGAGTTTGAAATAATGAGAGAATAACTAAAATGTGACAGAGTCACAAAGTGAGCAAATGCTGTTGGAAGGTGGCCCAATGGACTTATTTGACACAGACCTTCCGTTTGTAAAAAATGCAATTTATCTGGGAAGCAGATAAATGAAGTGCAACACAATAAAGTGAAGTATGCTTGTAGTAATTAAGAGCTGTCTGTAAAGAAATTTTCAGGACCATGTGGCTTCATTAGTAAATTCTTTCAAATACTACATTGAAATATGATACCAAATCTTCATGAACTTTTTCAAAAAACTGGAAGAGAGAAACTTACCAACTCCTTCATGAGGCCAACATTACCCAGATACAAAAGCCAAACAGTCAAATCTCAAAATAAATTAATAAAAAGTAAAAAGAAAAGAAAAGTCTGCTGTGAACAATATACCTCAGGAATATAGTCACAAAATGCTTGATAAAATATTAGAGGAAACTACACCCAACAACATGTGAAAACTCTTACACTCATGACAAAGTGAAAGTTTCCTAAGAATGCAGGATTATTTTAATATTCAAGAAGTCACCAGTGTGATATACCATGTTATAGATAAGGAACCAAAACTACACACTATCTCAGTAGCTGCAGAAAAAAAAACTGGACAGAGTCTAACACCCATCAGTGATAAATCAAAAAACCAAAACAAACAAAAAACACCTCAGAAAACAGAAAATAGAGTGGAACTTAGTCTGATAAAGGTCATTAACAAAACCTCGACACTGAATGGCATATCTAATGGTGGAAGACTGAATACCCACCCTCCCCCGCCCACCGATAACAGCCAACAGCCAAGGATGTCATTTGTTTTTGTTGATTATATTCAGTATTATCCTGATGCTTACACTCAGTGCAATGAGGAATGACAGCCAAAAAAAAGCACATAGACTGAGAAACGAGATGTAAAACTGTCTTTATTCATGGAGAATAACATTATCTATGTAAAAATCCAGAAGAATCCACAAAAAATATTAAATTAGTTTAGTAAGTTTTCATTTTATGAGTTTAATGTACAAAAGCCAATTGTGTTTATATATACTAGAAAAAAAATCCCAAGATGAAATTAAGAAAAAAGTTTTATTCACGATACTATAAAAATAAAATAAGAAATAAATATAGCAGAATAAGTGTAAGGCATGTATGCTGAAAACTATAGCATGTCGTTAAGAGAAACCAGAGACCTAAATAAGTGGAAAGTTATTCCATGTTAATGGATTGGAAGATTCATTTCTTAGGCAGGGTAATTCTCCCAAAATAGACCTGTACATTAAATGGTACTGCTATTGTACATTAGCAGGTATCATTTTAGAATAAATCTTTCCCTTATGAGCCTTATATATGAACAGTTGTTAATATTTGTTAGTTACATATACAGCAATTATTTTAATATGTGACTCTTTTCTTTTAAAAGCATTAAATTAGTTCTCTGAAAACTTACATTTTACATGATTATCTGTTCTAATATTTGAATAGTGATTACACTGTAGTTGCATAAAATTTGAAGGGAGAATCACACTGTACATTGACCATCATTTCTCCATCCAGCCACATATTTGATACACAGAGATGTGGTATGATTTTGAAAACTTGCTAAAGTCATTGTAAACAATCAGATGAAAAGTCTCATTAGCATCATCATGGTTTCCAAGTTTATTTGAGACCATTAAGTGGATGATTATAAGCATGATCCCAATGTCTTGGACATCATCTTTCCACTGTGGAAGCAATTACCAATCCTGGGCACGGAGTAGGTAGAGGGAGCTGGAACACATTGCCAGTCTCTCTCTCTACGTTAAGGTAAAGGGAATAGCCAGTTTAATTGATCAAATTCTGACATTTATTTAGCCATAATTTTTTAATGAATTTGTCAGATTCTCTTCTGATGTCTTACAGCATGAAAGGACTTTCCCACGGGATGGAAGCCAAGTTCTTCAGTCATAAATGTTTTATTTTTCTTGTTCCTAACCCTATGCTATCAATTGTGGAGTTTATGAAACAGTTGAGACCTAATCCTTGCTCTGAGGTTTCAAAGCTCCTTTGACATGGAAGACATATATGGAACAGTAAAAACAAAAATGTAACTGACATTCACGGAGCCATGTGGGCTGACACTGCAGAGACTGTACAGACGCGAGTCCCTGCAAATGGTCAGCATCTGGGGAAGAGGAGAGACATACAGACAAGAGAAACACCCCAAAGTTCTCCTCCAGTGCTCAATAGCCTCCTCCAGGGAACATTTTGTAAACTTCCACATCTAAAATATAGTTTATTACAAATAAATATAAGAATACCATTTGTTTCCATGCCTAACATTATTTGGGGAAAGTATCTAGGTCAGTGCTAAAAATTCTGCTTCCGATTCTGTATGCATCTACTTTCTGTAATAATAGCAAACTGGGTTTTCAAATCATCAAGTACTTAAAAATGAGGTTTGTTTGTTTTTTTTTTTTCAAGAAACATAATGAGTTATAACGTGGCCTTGAAGAGTGTTTACTCTGCTATGATTTGTCTATGGAAATTAAGTAGGAAAAATGTAATTGCCTAAAATTTTCCCCATATGTAAAGCAGGCATAATAATACAAGATTTGCTGGAGTCACTATAATCTTAAATCAAAAGGAAATCCTGCCATTTGCCACAACATGGATGAACGTGGTGAACACTAGGCTGAGTGGGATAAGCTAGATATGGAAGGACAAAAACGGCATGAGTTCATTCGTGCAAGGGATGTGAAATAGACTCCGAGAGAGAGAGTAGAAGGCTGATCACTAGTGGCTTGTGGAGGGAAAACCAGGCTGCTGTTGAGTAGGTGCCCAAGTCATGCAGGATGAGTCAGCGCGAGAGGCTGCCTTGCAATATTGTGCCTACACTTCACAGTAAGGATGATGCGCAGAAGAAGTCTGTTGGGAAGACAGCTTTCGAGTGTCTCCCCCAAATAAGAAAAGGATGAATCGGCGTGTCCCAGAGGGAGAACACATTTGCAATGACGTATATCTAACAAAATGTTTTTATCCAGAAAAAAAGAAATTCTACACCTTTATATGTAAAAGATAACCACCAGAATAAAATTTTGTCTTAAGATTTGCACTTTCAGTTGATAAAAGAAGAGAGCCGGGTGGATTGTACTGAGCACGGATGATCAAGAACATGAAAGAGAAATCTTGAAGGGTGGCCGCCAGACATCCAGGAGGACTCTACTGGTTACCCGGGCTGTAGACCCCATGCTGGGGCGAGTAGGAATGGAAGAAGCCTCCCATGTTTGTGGTGGGAGAGCAGCACTCCAGTGCTATATTCTCGGGAAGGTTAGCAGTGTCTTATAAACTGCATACATAGCCTGTGGCACAGCAGTTACATTTCTAAGCATATACCAACAACAATGAGTATCCATACTCACACAAGAAAGGCAGGGTAATAATACCACAGTAGATGTTTTCATATTAGGCGAAACCTGGAAGGAACTCTACGAAGAGGAGAAAATATTTTAAAGTTATGATACTGACCTAGAGAATAATAATGCCCGGCTAGAGAAAATGAAATACTAATATGTACAACAGGATGGACAAATCTCAGAAACATGACACTGAATAAAGTAAACCAGGTGCTGAGTTTATAAACCAACCAACCAACCAACCAACCAACCAGGTGCCAAAGACTGAATTCTGCATGACTCTGAAAGAATTAAGCTCAGTGAGGAGGCGCAGAGAAGCAGTGTTGTGGGCTGGGCCGGGCACAGGCCACCTGAGTGCATGGTGAGGCCATGTCGTCCCGTGACACTGGTGTGTGAACATGAGTGTGTGAAGGTAGAAGATTCACCAGGGCGTCCACTCATCATTTGTGTGTCTTACCAAATGTAAACTTCATCCAAGTGATGTTCTTACAAAACCCCTTATTAAGCCTGTAAGTTATTTTATATTTTTATTTTCCCAAAAGTATGAGTGATATGTTTCATTTGCATATTTTTCTAAGCGATGATCTTGTGGTTTCAGATTAATATTCTATATAATACTTACCATACATTTATAATTAAGTGATTGATAATTGAGTAATAACATTACAGGGAAATCTTTGTCACGATCTATACTTTAGGCAGTATCGTCTCCATTTTATATTAAAGTGCTACAGTGGTTTTATAAGGCTCGCCTGAAGCCACCAAGTTATTATGTGGTGTAGGAGGGACCCTGACCCAGGTCTGCTTCTAAGTGATATGCCCATTCTTGTTCAACTTCATAACTTTAAAATATTCCTTGAATATTCAATTAATTAATATGCTTTCCTAATCCATGGGAATTATGTGAATGTGCACTGCTAGGGGTGCTGAGGGTGTGTGACTCTACCACTAGGGCTGCGCTGAGGCTCTGTGACTGTGTGGGGGGTGGGGGTGCTGAGGTGTGTGATTGTGTACCGCCAGGGGAGCTGAGAGTGTACTCGTAACTTCTCATATTCGTGGGAACCTGGCTGTTCAGCTTCTTCTCGGCAAAGGGCACAATACCATTTCCCGCGCTCGAGGCCATCATGTGGCTGACATGACATGATGTGTCATTGCTTCTCTTCTTGGATACCTGACCTATTGGTTTTCAGTCCTCTGGGCCATGGTCAGTGTCTCACCTCCAACGGTGCCAATACTCGCAGTTACAAGTGTTCAGAACCTCACTGTGACGATGTGTGCTCCGTCCATGCTGTTGCTCCAGGAGTCCTCACTGCACTCCAGACTGCAGGCTCAGGCAGTCCATCAATGTTTGCCCACTTTTCCTGCTTGTGTAGCCCTCCCTTCTCAACATCACCACCCTCATTCCATCGGCACAATTCTGCTGGCTGCTGTCATCTGCACAGCTAGGTCCAGCATCTTGCCCTCACTGCACAGCGAGGACATGAAGTAGCAGAGTCAGAGTTGTATCATCATCAGCTCAGTCCCCGTCAGCAGCTTCTCCTCCTGCTCAGGCGGAGCACACGGCAGCATCATCAGTGCAGTAGTGAATGAGGTTCTGCCAGGCCCTGCCTGTGCACCTGTCTGCTCACACTCTGTACTGCCCCCTTTTCAAGTTTACCTTGTTTTTTTTCTACATTTCCCATCTTCAGTCTTTTGGGATATAATTGTAGGAAATGGCAATGTTCAGGAGACAAAGTTCAACCTTTGGTCTCCTCTTAAAATCTCAAGACTTAACTTTTCTCAGTTGCCTTCAGCAAAATCAGAAGCATTCCTGCCACTTCACTCCTGATGCAATGATCTCAGAGACCCAGAATCTTCCTAGATGAAAGTGTCTTTCTTAGTGTTCGAGGAATAAACTTCTACATTCTCATTTACCTTTTTTTTAAACCTTTTTTCTCCTCTCCTCTTCTTGTTTTCATTTTTCAATTTCTCATTTTTTGTCACCAATTAGAAAAGACCATATAAAAACAGGGAAAAGTATGAATCTACACCAATCCATCTTAATATCTGTATGATTATATATTTATTGTATTTTGTTTTATACATTTGGTACACATCCTATATATGGATTTACCATATACAGAACTGATTCTCTTTTGCTGGACAATTACAGTGTTGTTTTTTTTAAATCTAGTTTTTTTTTTTTTTTTTAAGATTTTATTTATTTGACAGACAGAGATCACAAGTAGGCAGAGAGGCAGGCAGAGAGAGAGGAGGAAGCAGGCCTCCCACTAAGCAGACAGCCCGATGCAGGGCTCAATCCCAGGACCCTGGGATCATGACCTGAGCCGAAGGCAGAGGATTTAACCCACTGAGCCACCCAGGCGCCCCTGTTTTTCTAATTTTTGATAATGGCAACAGATCCTTCAGTTACTCCTGGATATGCATTTAAATATATAAAGATTTTCCTGTCACTATCGTAGGTTAAGGACATCTTTATCTCTGCCAACAACATTGTAAAGAAATGGGAAAAAATCCATTTGGCACATTTTATAAGATTACTTAATAATTTTCTCATGATAGTAAAACCTATCTTGAGGTAGGATTACTCATTAGTTTGTTTATATGAGAGGATTTTTGCCCTTGACTTTTCTTAAATCATTACACACATAGGTTTCACATCAAACCAAAAGGAAATTGATGGCTTTCGAGTTGTAGTCTTGACACTGTGTTAAATATGAGATACGTTTTTATCTCCAGGAAAGTTTTCCATGCAATATCAAATATAAAAACATCCAGTAGTCAAAGCACAAATTCTCTGTGATGAATTTTAGGAAATCAATAAAATAATTTCTCATCAGTTTTATTCAACCAGTGTAAAACTTAAGCCATTATCTAAAAATGAATTTTTAAAGGTCAGAATGGAAAGTTCTGGGTGTTGGTCCCTCCACCAAAGCAGCCATTAAGCTGGAGAAAAATGATAAGTCAAAAATGTTGGAACTCTTGGGCACCTGGGTGGCTCAGTGGGTTAAAGCCTCTGCCTTACGCTCAGGTTCATCTCAGGGTCCTGGGATCAAGCCCCGCATTGGGCTCTCTGCTTAGCAGGGGCCTCCTTCCCCCTCTCTTTCTCTCTGCCTGCCTCTCTGCCTACTTGTAATCTCTGTCAAATAAATAAATAAATAATCTTATAAAAAATTTAAAATTAATAAATAAAATCTTTAAAAAAATGTTGGAACTCTTGACCCTAATAAGATGCTTATAACATTCAGGGGTTCTTGATCCCTACAGGGCTGCTTGTCTTTGAAAAGAAAGTGGCTGGGAGCCCAAGCCTGACACCAGCACCCACTCTTGTTCACAATAGCCAAAAAGGAGAAACACCAAGTACGCATCAAGGGATGGGTATGTAAACAAAATGCAGCAAACTGTATAGTGGAATATTACCCAGCCATGAAAAGGGAATGGATTTCTGATACTTGCTACTACATGGTTGAATGTGAAAGCATCATGTTAAATGAAGTAAGTCAGACACAAAAGGACAAATGATAAATGATTAAATGTACATGAAATATCCCGGATAGTCAAATCCATAGAGGAAGTATGTAGATTATAGTTTACCAGGAGCTGGGGGATGGGGAGAGGGGAATGGAGAGTTATTGCTTAACAGGTACAGAGTTCAGAGTTTCTTTTGGGGATTTTGACAATCTTATGGAAATTGTGGTGCTGGTTATAGAACATTATGAATGTATTCAATGTTACTGAGTTATACAACTAAAATGGTTAAATGGTAAATTTTTTGTATATTTGACCATAAAAAAGTAAATTAAGGTATTTTATCTGAAACAAATATACCTAGCTTGAATGGTTAGAATGGCAATGGACTATAATTTAAAGAGGTTTCCACTCAATGGGGATTAAACAATTAAGAAATGTATTATTACACCTGGAAAGAGGAATGGGAAATCTTGAAATTGATTTGGCCAAAAGTTCAAAGACATCATCAGGGACCTAGGGTTTGGTCTGCCTCTCTGCTCATTTCATTCAACATTGTCTTCATCCTAAAGTTGGTTTCCCACAGTGGTGTAACCTGGCCGATAGCATTACTTAGGTATTTTCGTAACACCCTTGTTCAGTCAGTGGAAGAGGAGATAGGCACCCTTTCCCAGAAACTGAGGAAATTTTATGGCCAAGGCTTCCCTCAGTGGACCTTAGGTGAACTAGTGATGCAGATGAAGGCCCTGATGTCAAGGGCCCCTAGGTATCAGCCAAATTCGTTTGGGGAAGTGCTCTCTCCACCATATATGCTCTTCACCTTTTAAGCTCAATGTGGTTTAGCTGCACAGGTGAATGTTTCTGACTGAAGTTTAACATTGCAAGGAGTGGCCATTCCAGGCATGATTTAATAAGGCTCATGGAGTGGGGATCAAGAGAATAAAAGTCATTTTCTTTAAAGACTGGATGAAAAGGAGCGGGATAGAACTCACTGTGCAGAAAGTTTCACTGCCTGTTGGACTAATTACAAATCCCATTCTCAACACTAAGATATTTTATAACATTGAATCCCAGCCCTGACAGAGCCACATCTCTGAGATTTGTATGGTTAGCGCTTTGCTCTGTGTTGCTCCACATGCAAGAGGATTCATCAGATTCAGACTCTCCTGCAACGAAACAGGATAAAAATTAACATGGCAATATAATTAACATTCATGGATCATTAATTATTTCTGTAAGGAGAGTGTGCTCATTTCAAGAGGCTTGATTAAAACACAAATTTCTTTAATTTCATAGTGTAAATGGAGTGGGTGGTAATATTTAAACGATTTTTGCGTGAGATTCTTAGAATGTGAAATGGGTTCCCAGGGCTTCATTGTAACCATCCCAAGCTGGTCAGCTTCAGGTTTTGTAACAAAATCATATAGATGCTGTGAAGCAACAACGGCAACTATTTCTCATGGTTCTGGAGCCTGGAGGGTTGAATATTATGTTTCCTGTAGAATCTGACCCTGGTGAGAGCCCTCTTGTGTCTTCATATAACAGAGAGTGTGCTTTCCTGGTCTCTGTTCCTCTCTTCATAAGGATGATGATCACATCATGGGGACCCTCACCTTCATGACCTCTTGGACACCTGATAACCTCCCAAAGACCCCACCTCCAAATACAGTTTCAGGAGTCACGAATGTTCAGTCCATAACCAAGCCCTATGAATTCAGAAAGGCCTGGGGTCTGGGGAATGACATTCACAGATGACACATCCAAGCAAGATTGTATAGAGTAGAATGTATAGAAATCCATGTAATAATAAGCATTTTTAAGTAGAAAAATATCTAAAACTAAACTTGGGTTTGTCCTAATCAAACTGATAACCTTTTTTTTTTTTTTAAATAATATGTAATAGTGTCTCTGTTTAACCAAATACCAGAGACATATAGTCGTTTCCTTAGGGCTCCTAGAACAAATCATCATAAAATTGGTGACTTAAAACAACAGAAATCTTTTCTTTCACTGTTGTGGAGGCTAGAATGGAAATCAAGTTGCTGGTCCTACCAGACGCCCTGAGAAGGCCCTGCGGGTCCCTTCTTTCCCTCTTCCAGCTCCTGCAGGCTCCTGGCACTCCAGCAGAACTCCATTCTCTCCCTCTGCTTTCACAGGACCTTCTTGATTGTGTCTCTGTGAGTCTTGAATCTTTCCCTTTTCTCACAAAGACAGCTGTCACTGGGTGTAGAATGCCCTAAATGCAGATTGTCTCATCCTGAGAGTCCCACCTTAATTATATCTGTAAAGCTCTTGTTCATCCAGATAAAGTCCCATTCACAGGTACCGGTGGGGGAGACTTGGGCATACATTTGGGGATACTGTTCAACCCATCACAAGGTGCAAAGTGATGACCATAGGCTAACTGCTTGCTAGAGCTCACTCCAGTTTGGGATATATTCATATTTAAATAAGAGAAGAATTTGTCCCCAGCTGAGTTTGTTTTGACATCAACACAGAGGTGGGAATCAGAGATAAATAGATTTGGAATACTAAATCCTGCCAGGCTTAAAAAACAAAACTGGGGCTCATGGGTGACTCAGTTGGTTAAGCTTTCAACTCTTGATTTTGGCTCAAGTCATGATCTCACCATCATGGGATCAAGCCTGGCTTTGGGCTCCATGCTGGGTGTGGAGACTGCTTAGGGCTCTCTCTCCCTGGTCTTCCTCCCTGCCCTCTCTGCTACCCACCTTGTGTTGTGTGCTCTCTCTCCTCTCTCTTTCTCAAAAAAAAAAAAAAAAAAGAAAGAAAGAAAAGAAAAGAAAGAAAGAAAGAAAAGAAAAGAAAAAAGAAAAGAAAAGAAAAAAATTATCCACCCCTGAATGGAGAAATTCCATCAGTGTTTATTTTGTCATTTTTTCCATTGTATAAACTCTCAGAGGTGCTCTCTTCATACATACAGTGAAGATTTGGATGAATTGTATCAAATCTGCAATTACATGTAAATGTGAATGCTGAGAAATATTATGAAGTGCAATTTGAATACTCTGCTGTCCATATTTTGCAGAGACTTCCATGTGCCATAAATACTTACCTCAATAGGGTTAAAGTACTAACAAAATCATATTTTAGAAACCCTAAATCCCTGACTAAGTCTAAATGGTATTTTTACTTACAAAAATGTATGTATGAATTCAGTTGACTATCAGAAGCATACTCATCAATCACAGAAATATATGCATTATCCAGAATCCTTTCAAGGAACAAAACACTGATTCAAATCTTCTGTCTTTAAACTCATTATTTTAATTATAAAGGTCCATGCAAATACTTAAATCTTGTTTCAACTCTTTATAGTTTATTTGAACTAAAAAAAATTAATATGCAATTTTTATTTTTAATGTACTCTCTTCTTTTGCCAGTTATATTCTGTCAAATAGTATTTTCATCCAAGATGACCACTAAAAAAGAAAAAAAAACAATATTCCTTCTCAATTTATTAATAATACATGTAAATTATAATTAAGGACTATTGCTCAAGATGTCAGTGTGTACTGTGCAATGAATGGCAAGTGCATTTGAATACCTGCAGAGTAGAAGTGTAACCCAGCCAATGTGAGTTCACTCCTTGGTGAGTTACAGAGAGAAACCACACCACAGAGTTGTTGCAGGAAGGGAACTTTTCTTCCAGCAAACGAGGAGATCGGGGCAATGACTCCCAAGCAGGGGTGGATGTGTTCCTTCATTAAGGGTTAGGATGAGTATTTAGATAGGGAAGCCTCCTCATGATATGGACATGTGGGTATGAGGTCACACAGGAGTCCTAAGGAAACCAGCCCGCACACATTGTGTTGTGTAAATGAGCCTCCTCCTGCTCCTCCTTGGGCAGAGCTTTCAGTATTATAATGAGGCAGAGATCACTCCATGGTCCATCTGCACAGGTGTGAGTCAGGGCTGAGCTCACACTGGTGTCTGTGGTCTGAGTGGCCACAGCTCTCTATTGTCAGACACTGTTGTCTGAGGGTAGGGCAGTTTAAAACATGGGATGCTGTGCCCCTGCGGTCTTTTCCCTGAGTTAGGAGATAAAACTGGAGAGAAGAACTTAAGGAAATTGTGGGACAAAGTCAGGTGAGTAAATGCAGGTGGTCAGGAAAGGTCGGGTCTTGGGGTCAGGCTGGTGACAGAAGCTGAAAAAATAAATATATAAAATCAGCCTAAGACAGATGGTAGGCCTTTCCTGCTAAATGTTACTCTCAAAATTGGTACTTTTGGGTCCTTGTGCTGGAATTGGATTTAGGTTTTTACAAAGCGTTATGTTTGTTTGACCTCTCAAGTTCCTCGTTCATGCCCAAGAATCACATGCTACTGTAAAAGGATTTTTGGAGCAGGAATTCTTTGCAGGGGGCGGGGGGAAATGGGAGGGCAAATCACTGATTACGTACTGCTAAGGCAAGTTCGCATGATTTGTAACTCACATTTAATAGAGGATTTAAAGGTTCAAAAGTGTCTTTAATCTGATCAGTGTAAGGAAAGTGTAAGTTTTGAGTCACCAAAGACCAAGCATGAAATATGGAAACATTCAGGTAGGTTGAAAATTCATGTGGCAATAATATTTTGTTAATAAGACCAAGGAAACTTACTGAAATCTCTGTGCTAATGTGAATCTGATTCTTGTACAGAAAGTAAGGTCTATAAGCCAAATGCCACTCAATCCCTAGACTACGTAGCTCTTTCATAATGCCTCCCATTGGCCACTAGGGAACACAAAGCATGCCAGTCAGTAAGCCCACATCATGAGTTTTATAGGGGCAAAGGGCAGGCAGCCCCTAGATGGGCCACTTTGGCATGAACATTATTTTAAGTTAAAGCAATCAAAATCCAACAGATTGAAAAGTCTCTTTACCTCCTTGTCAACTGCCTGCTTATACTAGAAAGAGCTATTCACAAAAATTCCTTTGCCTGAGAAGCTTATCTAGGTAATAGGATCCTTGCTCTGCAGGATCTCCTCCCACCTTCCTGCTAATGGTCTGTCTCCCCTCTTCAGATCCCGCCCCAGCCCTTAGCTCATATAAGCATCACGCTGCCTCACTTCTTTAGAGCTTCTGTGTCTGTGTAGATTCCCTATACCTATGCTATTAAATTTTATTTTCTCCTGCTAATCTGTCTCATATCAATTTGCTTCTTAGTCCAGCTAGAAGGACCTTGAAGGGAACAGGAAACTCTTCCTCCCCAACAATCTATATAGCAGAAGTCTTTGTTTAGCAAAACATTCGGAGACATTCTTTTGAATCTGTTGGAGATTGCCTTGATGCCCAGACAAATGGTATATAACTTAAGCTTTTTGTTAATTTTTTTTTTTTTCTTGGCCCCATATTTATTTTTTTTATTTTTTATTTTTTATTTTTTTTAATTTTTTATTTTTTATAAACATATATTTTTATCCCCAGGGGTACAGGTCTGTGAATCACCAGGTTTACACACTTCACAGCACTCACCAAATCACATACTCTCCCCAATGTCCATAATCCCACCCCCTTCTCCCAAACCCCCTCCCCCCGGCAACCCTCAGTTTATTTTGTGAGATTAAGAGTC
>NC_081560.1:123519116-123635042 GCF_022355385.1 Mustela nigripes
GTGAAAATGTCTATGCTACCTAAAGCAATCTACACATTTAATGCAATTCCTATCAAAGTACCATCCATCTTTTTCAAAGAAATGGAACAAGCTTTTTGTTAATTTTGATATTCTTATGTGCCCTCCCCCAGAAATTCTAAGTAATACACTGACATACAGGTAATACTTGTTAAGAACATATGTTCTGTGAACTAAAAGGTCTGTGTTCACATCCTTGTTGACTTTTGTAACATACAACTATTTCATTATTTCTTATTTAGAAACTTTTGCTAGCACTTGAATCTTTTCATGTTTTTCTAAATTAATCTATCTCAAAAACCTCTTCCAAAAGAGAACCTCTCTCCAAAAAACTGGCAGTCAAGTAATAGTTACCAACAGAAACCAAGTTAAAACATTTTTGCAACTTTATGAATGAAATTAAATAAAGGAATGATCAGTATGATGTCATTCACACTAAAATAAAATAATATGAACTGGGTCTATTTCCCATGAAAACATCTCATGCTGATGGGGCTTTGGGATATAGATGAGGTTCAGAGCTGATGGCCAAGAAAGGATTCTAGAGACATCTTTGATGCAAAATGGTAGCTTATTAAAACATGGGGACAGGACCCTTGGGCAGAAAGAGCTGCTGCCCCAAGGTTATGAGGGGTAGCTGATTATATACTTGGAAATTGGGGAGGTAAGGAAAAGGGAGGTTTTCAAAAGGATGTTTGTATGTTAAAGAAGACTCCACAGGATACCGGAAGCTTTGCCATTGTCAGGTTAAGGTTTTTCCTCCTAGCAAGGCTTTAACATCAAGATAGTTTTGTTTGTTTGTTTGTTGTTTTTTGGTTTGTTTGCTTGTTTGTTTTTTAGTGTTCCAAGATTCATTGTTTATGCACCACACCCAGTGCTCCATGCAATACACACCCTCCTTAATACCCACCACCAGGCTCACTCCTTCCCCCCCCATCCCCTCCCCTCCAACACCCTCAGTTTGTTTCTCAGAGTCCACAGTCTCTCATGGTTCATCTCCCCTTATGATTTCCCCCCAATTCACTTTTCCTTTCCTTCTCCTAATGTCCTCCATGTTATTCCTTTGCTCCAAAAGTAAGTGAAACCATATGATAATTGACTCACTGCTTGACGTATTTCATTCAGCATAATCTCCTCCAGTTCCGTCCAGGTTGATACAAAAGTTGGGTATTCATCCTTTCTGATGGAGGCATAATACTCCATTGTATATCTGGACCATGTCGTCTCTATCCATTTGTCTTTTGAAGGACACAAATATACAGATGTGGTGAAAAGAAGGGCCATATGTACCCCAGTATTCATAGCAGTGATGATGTCAACATCAAGATAATTGGGAGCTTCCTGGAAGAACCTTACACTCTGCCCAATTCAAGATTCAATTATCTGTCAATGGACTGCAGGTTATAAGGACATTTGGTTATATTTACATTTCCTTCTGAAAGCTAGACCATGGATAGAAATGCTTTGTTCTTATAGATTGCTGAGACATTTGTAAACTGAGGGAGACTCCTATCTTGCAGGACTGTGATCTCTACAACTGTTTGTTTTTCCTTTAGGACTGACAAAAATGCCTGAGGAATGTCACATATATCTCAAGGGGGTGTTGGTTGTGGGGTGTCAGCTTCTGCCTGTCCTCATCTAGCCTTCTTCTCCCTCATCAATGCCAAATACTTCTCAAGTTTTGATTTCAATTGTTATCTTGCAGTTGTACCGATCAATCTCAGTAGAGCTATAGCAATAAGAAGTCTATATTCCTGTGATATTATGCCTTTTTATTTTTTTTCTTTTTTTTATATATATTATGGCTTTTTAATAACAAGTATGTATTTGGTCCTCATGCCCTCCTTCTTGGGCACAGAGCTCCAAAAATTCTTGGAATTTACCAAGGGAAGAAAATGATAAAGCTCTTTTCTGTTACATTGGTAGAGTGGCTTTTGGAAAGCCCTTGGGTAACCTAAAGATGGGGGCAAGTTGCCAGAGGCTGTCATTTCACCTCCACCTTCAAGGAGGGCCTGGGGTTGAATCAATCACCGGTGATTTAATCAAGCAGGTCTGGGTTAGGAAGCTTCCATGAAAGCCGAAAGGACTGGTTTTGGAGAGCCGAAAGGACTGGTTTTGGAGAGCTTAGTTAGCAAACATGTGGAAACTCTATGTCCTTTCCCTACATCTTGGCCTATGCATCACCCCATCTGGCTGTTCCTGAGTTGTATCCTTTTTATGATCAACCAGTGATCTAGTGAGTGAATGTATCTCTGATTTCTGTGAGCTTCTGTAGCAGATTAAAAAAATTGAGAGAGGGTCCTCAGAACCTCTGGTTTTCAGCCAGTGGGTCAGAATCACAAGATACCACCTGGGATGGGGATGGGAGGCAGCTTTGTAGGACGGAACCCTTTACCCATGGAATCTAATTCCATCTCTAGAGACTGGTAGTACTGAGCTGGGTTGTAGGATTGGAGGGCACTCAGCTGGTGTCAGAGTCTTGTTCATTGGTGGGAGTGGGGAGCCCCCCATGCATGTTGAAATTGGTGACCAAACCCTAAAATAATTCCATATATATGGAGAATTATGTTTTAGCTTCACTTCCTTGTTTACCCTGATTACTCAGAAGGTAGATTCATCATCGAAACCTGGGTTATAAATATTCTCTCTTCTTAGTTTTTGCTATCAGCAGAGAAGTGATTCATAATATAGAGCCTAAACAACCAAGTGTCATGTGTTGTTTCAACTAATTAAAGTTGATTTCCTGCTTTAAGAAAGATTCACATTTTGGATTTTATAGTTTTCTTGATTAAAAAGAGAGCCTAGATATTTGTTCTTCCAAATTTCTCTTAAGATAAGAAAGTCATTTTTTTTTTTTCTGAATTTCACAGTCCTTGCTGACTAGCTGCTTGACTTTGCGCAAAATCCTTATCCTCTCTGGGTCTCATTTTCAATGACTATGAACTGGGGATGGTAATTGTAGTATATTCCTCATGGGAGTGTTATGTGAATTAAATAAAATAATCCTTAAAAGGAAACACTTAGCATAGTTTGTGGAATATAATAGGCAGTAAATATTGGTAACTACAGTTATTTTCAATTATTGCATTACATAATACACTTTTAAAATGAACTTTGGGAAATTTTCTGCTGATCTTAGAACAATATATAGATCTTTATCGTCAGAGACCTGCGTCTTTTTTATCTACAGTCTGTGGGTTACATCAGTGACGAGCTCTACCGGTCATTGGGATCAAGTTTAAGATCTTCTCATAAACATAATCTGTATTTGTCAAGATGCACTAGGTTATTTAGCAGTAATAGACAACCCTAAATTTTCAGTTGTTCAACACAGAGAAAACTTTATTATTCCTGCCACAAAATCTGTAGGGCAGGTTCAGAAAACTCTCTGATATAAGCACAGATTGAGCCTAACTTTCTAGCAGCTTTGACTCTGTGGCCCCATTAGTTAGCAAGTATTCCCTGGTCATTCCTGCAAGATAAGAGGGGAGATGGAGAATCATGAACCATGTTTGAAATTCTCCAGCTGTAAGAGTTCACAGGAATGTATTTGTGTCCAATGGACCAACGCCAGCCTCTTGGCCTTCTACCCCTTTGTCTCAGTGCCCCTAGGCCTCATCCTACCAGCCTCGTCGCACCTCCCTTGGTGTCATCCCCCCTTCCCCTCCACCGACAGGGGCAGAGCCAGCCATCGGTAAATAACCATGTCTGCCACGGCACTGAGATTGTCATATCCTTGCTTTCGATTCTATTTCTATGTGTATTCTTCTTTCTTAACCAGCAGTCTTAATTAGTGACATCTTGTTCTGTATATGATTCATAGGCCATCCTAAATCCTTTCAGAATAAGGTGGGATGAAATGAAATGTCTTTAGAAGAGTCTTTTCACCATGTATCCACAGCCCCTGGACTATTTGGCTCTCAAATAATGAATATGTTAGATTCACTAATGGATAAACATTAAGTAAACAACAGATCCATGTATAGAATTATAATTCTACTGACATAATCAGGGAGTAAGACTTGAGTTGGTTTTAGGTCAGTCTTTGGCCTACACAAGGATTAGGCCACCTTAATACATGGAGTAAATTAGCCCTTAAATGAGAAAAAGGAAGAAACAAATCATGGCCTTAAGAAATAAGGAATAATGATTGAATCCCTACTACATGAACTATTCTACCTCTTTATTAGTTGTATTATTTTGAGCAAGTGAGAACTCAAGCATAAATATAAATTACTAGTTTCTGTTAATTTATTGATTAATAAATCTGATTTATCCAATTGATTTATTAATTGACCAGACAAAGTGTTAAAACAATAATTAAAATATTATAGCTATGTCAGTTGAAACCTCTTAAATTCTGATGAAATTTGATTTCTGTATTTAGACTATACCCAGGAAACTAGACATGTCTGTCAGGAATAAAACTTCTTGCAATCTAAGAAATTATAGCAGGACATAGTTAAGTTTTGTTGTAAATACATATGTTTGAATAGTTATAGAAAAAGATTAAATTGTAAGTATGTAGAGAATGCAAGTATACCTTAGGATATAACATTTGCTTTCCCTGATATTCTTTGTGTTCTGATGACACCTGCGGATGAAATTCTCATCCAGGAGATCTAAGCTGATTGCAAGAAAGATGAAATGAAATCAAGCTCACCATGTCAAGCCCCATAGCACAACGTCTCTGTCCTAAATCACACGCTGTCAGGCAGCTACAGGAGGGGTGGGAAGTAGGAGACAAAGTGATGGATTTTATCTTTTCTGGCTTTGATTTATTAATAACTAGTTGGACTATGGAATAGCTTGAAAGACTCACATCAAGGGTGGCAACTCATTTGCAAAACCTTTGTTTTCTTTTTTATGTTGGTGTCAATAATATTTGACAGTCCCGTCTGAACTAGGGTTGGGCTACTTTTTGATTTCTTTGTGCCAACTATTAATAATCCTCCTTTTATCTAAGGAAAAACCACTCTTTATCTTTCTGCAAATTGACGTTGTCACTGTTACTTTATTTCTGCTAATTCCAAAGATTGTCTTTTATTTCTGACAAAGCATTCACAGATTGCTGTGATAGATTTTTCTTCATTCAAATCTTATAAATCCCTGTTGAATTATTAAAAGGATCTTGTAAGTCATTCTGTTAGGTTTTTAAAAACACTGTAGCATTAGCATGTATATGAAGTTGATTTTTACCTACTTATCAGTGTGTTCACACATTTCACAGAATTGTTAGAGAGTCTTAGGTAATTCTTAAAACATCTGTTATTTTGCTTGGATTTATTAGTTCAATATATATAGAAAGAGAGAGATTAGTTTTGTTTATATCGAGAGAGAGAGAGAAAGAGAGAGAACAATGTGCCAGACTGTGTGTTAGACTCAGCTGGATGACGGTGACCCACAACAGAGAGGAATGTCAGGTTCTGCCTGTTTTCCTGGAGTATAGTCAGGCTGAGGGCCGGGCAGTAGATGCTGTGTAAGCCGCGTCAAGGAGGTGGAACTTGGGTGGCAGTCAGAGTAGCAGGAGGAGGAAGGAGGTCACTGAGGCTCTGGGGACAGGCCCACAAGGCTCTTGGGCTGGGAGAGATCTCGGGATGGCAGAGCCAGGAGAAACTTCATTCCTTCCGAGATCTCAGGTTCTCCCAAGACCATGAACAAACATAACGGAACATCGATGGGTCTAGGAAGGAAGCTGACAGAGATGTGTGGTGCTTGTGGTGTCTGCAGCATTTCCTCTCTTTGGGGGAACAGGGAGACCTGGCTGGGGGTTACTGTGCCAGTTCAGGTGAGACAACCCTCATCCTGTCCTCGAGTGAAATGCTAACCGTTTCTTCATACCGACATTGTGCATTCGTTTAATTTTGGAAATGACACTAAAATTTTGTGGGTTTTCTCATTTGGGGGCTGGGGGTGTGACCCCAGCATCCTCCATGTGCTGGCCGTCTAAGGTCCAGGCCACAAGCACCCTGTAACTTTACCTCTGGTGGTTTCTTCCCACTGTGACTTAACCTGTCTTTGCATCCATGTTCCTTGCGCAGCAACTGTGTGTTTCCACCTTATCATTTCCATGTGCAATTGGAAGGAAGGACGGTTCTTTTTCCCAGCAAAGAAACCACAGCCTCATTTCATTCTTTATCATGGATCCAAATTATACTGAAGTGTGTAAAATTATTTCTGACTCTGGGAAAGCTTCCTTCTTTTCTTTTTTGTTCTATTTTTTTTCTTGCAGAACATTATTGGAAAGGCAGGAACAGGTTAATACTAACCTGTTTTTGTGTGGATCCAGCATAGTCACATTTATAATCTGAGTTTATTTCCCTCCAGTGAAAATTTATGTCATCCTGTGTACACGGAGGGGAAAGTGTTTTCCAAATAAATTTCTCCAGCATATGTCCAGTGGATAAAATGCAATAAACATGCATATTTGAGCAGAGAATTCATCATTTCTCCGTGTGGCCAACACACTATGACGATGGCGTCTTTCTTGGGTGTTCATAGTCAAGGACAGATTTCCACATGGGCGCTCCCCACTCACAGCCGGGGACAGCTGGACAAACTTCACCAATTCTCCTTAGAGCCACTGGAGAGCAGAGTGCACCCAGGAGACTTAGAGACAAGGGGACACGCAAAGAGTCCGAGCCCAGGGGAGCTGAGTCGAGTGGAGGCCAAGGGAGGGCCGAGCCCACCAGAAGCTACTTTGTGTGCCAGGCCAGGGCTCCCAGGCTGGCATTGATCAATCTCCAGGAGCCCCAGGGGAACAAGCTTCAGATTTAGCTTATAGCCAGGTGTGCCACAGTGATAGTTATAAGAAAGCTGAAGCAATTATGTTAATTTCAGAAAAATCAAACCTCACAGCAAGGAAATGTATCAGGTGTAACAGGGAGGGTTATGTAATAACGAAGGGTGTAATTCTTTAAGAAGATGTAACAGCTCTCAATGTGTATCCATCTAACAACAGATCATCAAAATTCACAAAGGAATTTCCAGAGAAAATGCAGGAATCTGCTTCTAGTGGAAGACCCCATGCTCCCCAGTCTGTCATGGACACAGCAGAAAGGACACGGCTGGACTGAACGGTACCAGGAGTCAGTCCCATTCTCTCTTCTGGAAATTGATTCTTGAGCACAGACATCAGTGGTAGAGTGAGAAAATGTGCAGGAATGTCTGGGGATGGGATATGGACATTCATTCTTTCAGAGATGCTCAGATGGTCCCACTGAACCTGAGATGTGCCAAGAGTCTTTGTTGAAGTTCATCCTGCCTAAGAGACCCAGGGCTGTGCTAATTTTTGGCTTTGCTTCCTAGAACCTCCTTCAGTTTGCAAGTTACCTTTCACTAAGTATCCTTTATTCTTTGTAAGTTAGGTTATTTTATGTTGATTATAATTTTAAAAATCTTGGTAAAGGTTACTGACTTCAAGTGTTTGAAGGACTCAGGGCATTGTTGAGATAGATAGAACATTATGTACCATGCACAGTACCAAGTCTCCTAAAGTACGTTGTCACCTTTATTTTAATATTTGTTTAATCAAACTCAGACCTTTGGCTGTTATGTTCCATTTTACATGTAGACACATTGGATGGATCTGTTTTATGGCGGAATCATATCAGGCCCAGACATTGGCAGCCCTAGTCTAATGTCGTCATGACAGGGACAAGGGTGCAGGCGTTTGGGGCCACATGACAGACATCTCACAAGTAAGTAGCAGTGCATTCAGGCTTAGACCAGGGATCACTAGGGTTCTCTGTGAACCAATCAGATGAGACCAGAGAGAAAGATGGGTGCATAGAAAATAGAGGGGGAAAAGGATGCAAAGACAAAACAGAAGAAGTAGAGTTGTGACGGTATGAATAATGGATTTCATTGAATTTTTTTTCTTATTTTAAAGCCCAAATCTTCCTTGGTGCAAAGTCAGATGTTTTGAATAAGAAGAGAGAACCTCAGGTCACATGGTCACATGTACTACTGCAGAGAGGATATACATTTTATTACGCTGAAATGAAAGCAGGGGCAGGACTGGGCATATCTGTGGGTCTTGAATGTCGGGGTCAATTCATGCGGGCTGGGAGTGTACTCCCCAAATTCCAGATACGATGATGTTTCAGTAGCAGAAGAAATAATCTCAGAAGCAATCAAGCTGTCATTGTCTCTGATGCCTAGTAAGTGCTCAGATCTCCTCATTAACTTTTATTATAACAACTGAAATATGTAAAATTACAGCTTCTGTGGTTGACTTTGAAAACAACTTCTCTCCAGATGCTCCAGAATTCCTTCACTGAATGCATAATGTGATTCGATGAAGTTATCGATATCTGAGGAGCATCACTGAAATCTGCGCTTGAATTTTCCTGTGATGTTCCTCTGTTTCTGCATCTCTCCGCAGTTATCTCATGGTCTTTGTTTAAATACACCTGGTAGTGGGGCACCTGGGGGGCTCAGTCAGTGAAGCATCTGCCTTCGACTCAAGTCATGATCCCGGGGTCTTGGGATGGAGCCCTGTGTTGGGCTCCCTGCTCAATGGGGAGCCTGCTTCTCCTCCTTTGTCTGCCATTCCCTGCCCCCTGGCTCATGCTGTCTCTCTCTCTCTCTCTCTAATAAATAAATAAAAATCTTTTAAAAATTGGAAATAAATACACCTGGTAGCGTTCACAGTTGCTCAACTTTCCCCTTCAGTCAACCACTGCTTCCCTGGTTGTTGAAGGCTGGGACAGGATTCTTGCACTGTACCTGCCAACACTGTCACTCATTGTTGGTAGTCCTGGAGTTTCTGTTTCCAGTTCTCAGTCGGTGCTTTGAACACCATAGACTGTCTCTTACTGGAGAGTCTTCTCTGAAGGTCATTTGCAGGCTGTGTACCAACTGAACAGTAGACTTACTTGCAAAACTAACAACAACACATCTGAAAAAGGGTTCAAGCTCCTGCTTGACTAGGAGAGGGGGTAACATCCAGTAAGCAGATTTGCCACATTGGTCCCAGGACTGGTGGTTTCTGTTTGTACCTAACAGAGGACTTACATTTTGCTGGCTAGGAGCATGCCTTATTGAGTGGGTTATCTAGTAGCCTTAGAAAAGGAACACAGAAAAGGACCTTTTTAAAATTTGTTTTATTTCATAACACCGTTCTAGCCATGTAGTTCATCTTAGATCCAATATAGCACCTCTTGATCTTAAGACAACCTTATGTAGCATTTGTAAGAGCTACAGAATTCTTTTTATGAAGTGTTGCCAAGTCCCCCATGAGGCATGGCAAGGTGACAGGGTCTTCCTTTCTCTGTAAAGAAGTAGGCTCTCACTCTTCCTTGCTCAGTGGCATCTGGGAAGGGAGCTGATGCTTGATGAGAAAGCCCTGGGAAGGACACGGCTAACTTCAGACAGACCTGGTCCTGCACCAGGAGGAGCCTGGACAAGTCTTCCTGCGAATCTGCAAGGCTACTACTCTCATGCAGATTATCTAATTTTGATAAATTAGAAAGGGAAATGCAGGATGATGAGACATATAACAAAGGAAGCTAACATGATTTAATGGATGTAGAATCAGAAAAGATACTTGTACAGAGGTAGTATTTATATATAGAAAATACATAGGTTAAAGTAGACAGAGGACAAAATATTTAAAAGTACATAGGACAAAGGAGTATGGCTGGAGAAGAGATCAATAGTAAGAAGAGGCTACAGTCTTCTCTGTCAAGGTTTGTAGATGTCTATTAAATTTGGGATTAGGATCAGTAGAATGCAGTTGAAAGGCTTTAAAAACAGAGGGTCAGAATTGTATTTTCAAATCATGGCACTGACATTAGTGTGATGAGTGGACTACAGGGGGCGCAGGTGGAAATGACCTCACCGGCCATTTTCATACTATTTTCATACTATTTCAGTAGTATGCCCAGCGAGGGTGGCTTGTGCAATGCTGGCAAGTGACAAAATGTCACAAACAGAAGTAAAAGGGAGCTGGAGCTTCATTCATCAAATATGGATTTCGTACCTGCTAGATACTAGGGAGTCAAAAGGAATACAGCTGTGAAGAAAACGAAGTCCCAGTCTGCTTGGAGCTTCCCCTTTTGTGAAGGGAGACAATAGCCAAATGAACATGTAAGGACAGCTTATCTGGGGCTGATGTTCCAGGCAGAGAACAAAGCAGACCCAAAAGCTCTATGATGGGCAAATCCTCCATGTGTCTGAGGGGCGACTAGTCAGCCAGTGTGGCTAAAGGAGAGGAGGATCAAGGACAGCCGAGGGCCAGGTTGTTGGGTCCCTTTGGCCATGATGGGAAGCTTGAATTTTGCTCTAAGTGATGTGGAAATCCACTGTAGAGATTTGAGAAGAAAAGTGACAGTATCACTCACAGAATCACTCCAAGATATTATTGCCTTGTCTGAGTATTTTGCTAAAGAGCTGAGAAAACAGTATTGCCATTTACTGAGACACAACTGTGGGAGAAGAACAGTATTTTGTTTGTTTTTGGTGGGTAGAAGGTGGGGTGTGGATGGCGTGATTGGAGGCAGCTCACAAGTTTATTTTTCTATAATTGCTTGAGTAGTGTCTGGATAGTATATGGCAAGGGGAAGGGCATGTTGATATCAAGACTTTACTCCTATCCATTGGCCTACTAACAACTTTTGTTGAGTAATGTGATTATGATAAAAATTTAGGAAAATGTTGCAAAATCGGGCAAGGAGTAAATTTTACATGCACTGTATCACTGTATTTAAGGCAATTTCCTATAATGACCTTCACAGAAAAAGAAAGAGATTGAAACCAATAGGCATGGCATCTCAGTGGCTCTAAGATATTCAGTCAGGAAAATAGAGTATGTTAGAAGGGTCCCTAGAAAATATGAAGAATGATTTATCCTGCTAAAAAAGGCATTGATGCTTTACGTTTCATTTTTATTTTGACTGATATCCTTTTCTTGCATATTCTCAAGGAATGTCTTATTGCAATTTCTTTTAAATATCATCTTGAAGACATTCTCAAATATTCATTGCATTTATTTTTTTTAAATTTATGAGATAATTACTAAGCTGGGTGTATGGTTTAATTATCTGTTTGTTCTAATAATAGGAATAATATTAATTACTTCTCATCTTGATTGATAGATAGTCACAGGGAAGATCTTTTGAGAGCCTCCCTTGGAAGTAGAATATATCAGGAGGGGCATTTTCTATGGAGTCATTTTCTTATTTACCATCAGAAATAGGCAAAGGTATAACGAAGAGACACCCAAAGGAGGACTGAGTGCCAAAGGCATTTCTCCCCACTGCCTGCCCATGGCCAGGATCTTGGTGTGAGGATCCCAGTGTCCCAGATGCCCCCATAGCCCGTGGTTCATTGGCACTTTCATGATGTTTTTAAGGAAACTCTTAGCCTCACCAGTTTGGAAGTTTGGGTGTCAAAGCCCACAGAGCCTGCAGATGGGAGGATGGGATGCGTGAGCTCCTGAAGCCAGCCACAGGACTTTGATGAGTAGCACCAGTCATGTTTCCATTTCATGGTTTCCAGACTGATGACACATTCTTCTTTTTTTTTTTTTTTAAGATTTTATTTATTTATTTGACAGAGAGAAATCACAAGTAGATGGAGAGGCAGGCAGAGAGAGAGAGAGGGAAGCAGGCTCCCCGCTGGGCAGAGAGCCCGATGACATTCTTCTTAGGGGAACATAATCTAAATGTATTTGCTTGAAAATTTGAGAAAATCATCACCCCTCGTTTGCCACTTCAGCAGGCCATTCGAGCTTATAGAAAGTCAGATGCACATGTCCACATTCTTTAGCTGCAAGAGGGGTTGCCTTGGTCTCACATGATATCATAGGAGACTTTGTGCCATTTGATCAGTCACACCATAATCCTTCTAGTAGGGGAACGGAGTATGGAATGCAAATCTATACTTGCAGTATGTGGAGATCAGTGTTAAAACTAACAGCTGTGTCTTCCAGAAGAGGAATCCTTTATACTCAGTTTGCTACTGAGTGGACATGCTGGTCTTCTCAGTGATGGAGCGTGATTGGAAACTCAGCATTAATCCCTGCTTCTGGCAAGTTAGACATTCCCTGGTGGTGTTGCCTGATCAGGTGCGGGTCATTCTCCTGGACTCATGTACACTGTCCTTGCAATAACAGATGTTATGTTTCTGCATCTTGTGTGATGTAACTAGGTGGACTAATTACAAGAGTCACTTTTCCTCTATTTTTTTTTTAATATTGTGGAGATTATATACAATACTAAGAATTCTTTATTGGCTATGTAGGACATTCATTTACTTATAAATATACTCCATACTTCTTATATCCTGTCTCATAAGCTCACTCCTTTAATCCCCTGACAAGCCAGTAAAGCTCTTTGTCACTGTGCTAAAGTCCATTGGTGTATGCTAACGCCAATCCCATTCTTCTGCACAAAGAGCACAACCCAAACTCAGCACAGAGGGAGGGTTTTCTCCTCCTGGGCTTCTTGATTAAACGGTTTGGGTGTCATTGAGGATCATGCAGATCAAGTTAGGTTTCATGAGTGTCTACTAGGACTACTTTTGGAATGGGCTCTAGCGTAGCTGCTGTCTGTTTTAAGCTTGCAAGCACACAGTGAGTCTGGTCCCTTTTGAAATGCAGTCAGTGGAATAACGTCCACCCCCAGCTTTGTCCTCTTCCCAATCCCTGCACCTTGTGAAAATGTTACCTTACATGGGAATGTGGGATTAAGGTTGCTGTTGACTGCTCTTAGAACAGATTCCCTAATATAAT
This sequence comes from Mustela nigripes, assembly GCF_022355385.1. Taxonomy (NCBI): domain Eukaryota; kingdom Metazoa; phylum Chordata; class Mammalia; order Carnivora; family Mustelidae; genus Mustela; species Mustela nigripes. Next base: position 123,531,871 of record NC_081560.1, read on the forward strand.
CACAAGCATCCTTAAAGTGGGAGAAGGGTGCAAAACCAGAGAGATGGCAGTGTGGAAAGGAGGACCTGGCCCACTGTTGATGACTTGAACGTTGGAGGAAAGGAAACAAAGAGGCAGGAAAGTGGCCAGGTTCTAGAAGTCAGGAAAAGGAAGGAGATGGAGTCTACCCTAAGACATCCAGAAGGAAACATCGCCCTGCTGACACCTTGATTTCAGCCCACTTAGTCCAGTTTTAGGCTTCTGGCCTCCAGAAATGAAAGTCCCTAGGTTTGGTTTAATTTGTTAGGGCAGCACTGTAAAAATAACACGCGAACCATTGCCCACTTCCCCCTGTAAACCAGCCTGTTGTGAGGGTTCTCTCATGAGGCTATGAGTGACAGGTGAAGGGGTGCTGAAGCAGTGGTGATACATGATGTGAGCCTTAGGCGCCTTCTCATCCCTCGGTCAGTGGAACAAAATGGGAGACTCTTCTTGTAATGTGGACCTGTGGATAAAGCCTCCTGACCTCTGCCTGTCTGAAAATTATTTGACATCACCTTCATTTTTTTTTTTAAACAACATCAAATATTTTATTGTCTCTTTTCTAGTTACATTGTAACCATATGACAAAGTATCAATTGTACAAGATATCATTCTCTTTTACCTCTATCTTTCTTTTTTTTTTAAATTTTTTATTTTTTATAAACATATATTTTTATCCCCAGGGGTACAGGTCTGTGAATCGCCAGGTTTACACACTTCACAGCACTCACCAAAGCACATACCCTCCCCAATGTCCATAATCCGACCCCCTTCTACCAAAACCCCTCCCCCAAGCAACCCTCAGTTTGTTTTGTGAGATTAAGAGTCACTTATGGTTTGACTCCCTCCCAATCCCATCTTGTTTCATTTATTCTTCTCCTACCCACTTAAGCCCCCATGTTGCATCACCACTTCCTCATATCAGGGAGATAATATGATAGTTGTCTTTCTCCGCTTGACTTATTTTGCTAAGCATGATACGCTCTAGTTCCATCCATGTTGTCGCAAATGGCAAGATTTCATTTCTTTTGATGGCTGCATAGTATTCCATTGTGTATATATACCACATCTTCTTGATCCATTCATCTGTTGATGGACATCTAGGTTCTTTCCATAGTTTGGCTATTGTGGACATTGCTGCTATAAACATTCGGGTGCACGTGCCCCTTTGGATCACTACGTTTGTATCTTTAGGGTAAATACCCAATAGTGCAATTGCTGGGTCATAGGACAGTTCTATTTTCAACATTTTGAGGAACCTCCTGGCACAAAAACAGACACATAGATCAATGGAACAGAATAGAGAGCCCAGAAATAGACCCTCAACTCTACAGTCAACTAATCTTCGACAAAGCAGGAAAGAATGTCCAATGGAAAAAAGACAGCCTCTTCAATAAATGGTGCTGGGAAAATTGGATGGCCACATGCAGAAAAATGAAATTGGACCATTTCCTTACACCACACACAAAAATAGACTCAAAATGGATGAAGGACCTCAATGTGCGAAAGGAATCCATCAAAATCCTTGAGGAGAACACAGGCAGCAACCTCTTCGACCTCAGCTGCAGCAACATCTTCCTAGGAACAACGCCAAAGGCAAGGGAAGCAAGGGCAAAAATGAACTATTGGGATTTCATCAAGATCAAAAGCTTTTGCACAGCAAAGGAAACAGTTAACAAAATCAAAAGACAACTGACAGAATGGGAGAAGATATTTGCAAACGACATATCAGATAAAGGACTAGTGTCCAGAATCTATAAAGAACTTAGCAAACTCAACACCCAAAGAACAAATAATCCAATCAAGAAATGGGCAGAGGACATGAACAGACATTTCTGCAAAGAAGACATCCAGATGGCCAACAGACACATGAAAAAGTGCTCCATATCACTCGGCATCAGGGAAATACAAATCAAAACCACAATGAAATATCACTTCACACCAGTCAGAATGGCTAAAATCAACAAGTCAGGAAATGACAGATGCTGGCGAGGATGCAGAGAAAGGGGAACCCTCCTACACTGTTGGTGGGAATGCAAGCTGGTGCAGCCACTCTAGTATAAGCATAATTTTTATATTCCTTGGGAAACCAAATATTTGAATACCTATTTGACTCACTTTATTGCTATTTTCTCTATAGTGGTGCTCTGGAAAGAAACTCACAATTTCCCCGAGTTTGAGTGTACATGTTAGTTATTACTGCCATCTTAAAAATATCCCTCTCTCATTTCACTAACCTGTGCATGAACCTAGAATGCATCCTCAGCAGGTCATACATATTTTGCCCATCCATTCTGAGCAGCTTTCATTCATTCATTTTTTTCCCAACTTAATTTCTTGAAATGGTCACTGAGCTCCTGTGAATCTCTGTGATCCTTAGAGCTCCAAGTGGTATTGCCTTATTATTTTCTCTCTACCTTCCTAAATCCCCTCGAATTTATGTCAATTTCCTTTCCCTCTGCTGCAACCTGTACTTTTACGATTGTCTTCAAAACATTCTTTCCTCAAGAAAACCTTCCCCATTTATCAGCATCAGACTTGGATATTTGAAGAAAGATATTTTTTCATTTCATATTCTTCTATCAACTGAAGACTATTAACATATTAACTACATAGAGAATATTCAATACATCTGGTGACTGAGTGGACTTCTAATAGAAGTATCTTAGCATCTTTATAAGTAAATGGTCTCCACAAAGTTTTTGCTCTCCTTAGTGGTTACAATTGCCTTTAGAAAGTATCTCATTTTTCATTAACATCCTAACCCTAATGCAATCCTAAATGCTTTCTAATAGCTAACTGAAGAAATAGGCCATTGAACTTTGAGAAGTTCACAAGGTTATTCTTCTTTTAGGTGAAATGAGTTGCCAGAAAGAGACTACTTCTCATCTATTATAGCAATCAGAGTTCATCTCAGAATTAAAAGAGGGATTTTCCTTTTATAGATCTTGTGTTAGTCTTTTTTTTTTTGGTCTTATTCTTTATTACCTATTCATTCACTCTTTGCAAATGACTTGACATTAATTGAAGTTGTTAGAAATGACAATGAATAAAATATGGCCTCAGTGGCTTATATAATGTTCAATACCTTCTCTAGGTTGCTGACAAATATGATTTTATCTTGGGTACTGTTATATAACTACTCTTTTGGTTTTTCATTTATGTTTCCCAACTGATAGGTAATTATCTTCATATTTCATTCCCTTTGTTACAAGTAGGGAAAAATCTCAGATCATTCACTGTTCTTGATAATGAGTAGACAAGAAATTTGTGTGTCTCAGGAGAACAGATAGCAATATAAGTATAGATAAACTATCTGTTCATACATTGATGAAAAATTTTCAAAACTCTAAAATCCTTAGAATATCTTGTGCCTGATCATCACATGCTTTACATAGAGCAAGTCAGTATTTCAAGACCCTTTAACACAACTCTGTTTTACATAGATAAATCTAAAAGGCAGGGCTGGTGACTTTTAGTGCATCACTTACAATTAAAAATTAAACTGATATAAAGGCATAAAAATACACTTATCTTTATTTATTAAATGTTTAATGAACTATTTTAGAGATAAATATGAGACACTGCAGGTAAATGTGTTAACAATGGAAATCACCATTTTAACAATGATTTTATGTGTAAACTGTTGCTCATAAAGACAATTTTCCATCTCCTTCTAATTCTACCACCTTCCACTGTCACCTGAATACATAATGAACAACTAAAATAATTTACAAAAAATGCAGGAATAAAGGAATATGGGCTAGCTAATTTTACTTCCTAGCTAGTTGCCTGTGCTTGAATGTGGAGAGTGGGGGGGGGGGGCGTGTACCCCTATTTCCCTGCAAAATGATACCTGAGGGTGGATTGTAACTCCTAAATCTCTTATCTCACTTGAAAAATTTTATGTTTCCCTATTTTTTATGTACAAAATATATCAGTACTTTTACATATGTATAAATTTAAGAATAAGCAAATAAATAAATGTTTTCTTTGACTAAAAATTATCTTACCAGGGGTGCCTGGGTGGCTCAGTGGGTTAAGGCGCTGCCTTCGGCTCAGGTCATGATCTCAGGGTCCTGAGATCGAGTCCTGCATCGGGCTCTCTGCTCAGCAGGGAGCCTGCTTTCCTCTCTCTCTCTCTCTGCCTGCCTCTCTGCCTACTTGTGATCTCTCTCTGTCAAATAAATAAATAAAATCTTAGAAAAAAAAAAAGAAAGAAAAATTATCTTACCAATAAGAACAAAATACTATTAAGGAAATAAAATTCCTGGCTCTTCAAACCATTTCATAGTCACTAATGTTACGAGTAGTTATTCAGATTCCCTTTCACTGCCTAGCTTTATGCTAGCAATAGGAATGATGAAATCACACTTTAATCTGGTACTCACTAACTCTGGTCCAGATACCGTGTCATAACCTCTAAGAGATGCTCAATCATTACAACAGGTAAATGAAGTATAGTATCCCCAGGTCAGCATTAGAGCTAAGCAAAATCTTGGGAATTATGGGGCATGCCAAGACAAGGTTGAAACTTTAGTCTTATACTCCCTTGAGCTCAAGACCCAAATACCTGGCTGTGTAGCCTCCTTACAAAGTCCTAAATTGGCCAAAACTCATATAAGATACAAGAAGTTCATTAAATTGTTACCTTATACTTTTCCCCTAGAAGCGCTACTAATGGTCCCAAGAAAAAAAGGTAAACATCTTTTCTACTTGAGATAAGGCAAATATAGAGTATAAAAGAATGTATTTTACCAATGTAAACACATTTAACTAGGAAACTGGGAAGGGTAATTATGTAAATAAGGCTTTTAACCTTTGGTGAAAATGTAAGACTTAAAGTGGATTCCTGATAAAGACAGAAAAAAGTAGATTTTGATTTTAAAAACTTCCTTGAGCAGAATGCATTCTGATCCTATTGTAGTATTAGGGTTCTGGTCAGTTATAATTAGCCCCATGTGGTTTTAGAATTCTGAACCATCAACACACATAATCTGAAGAATAAATATATCCATGAGTAAGTGAGAAGCTGAAATTCTATTGTCATATTTTTCTAATGCTGTCAACTCATGCCTATGACTTTTAATCTGTTCTTCCTTCTCGAAATACACAGCCGTTAACTCAAAAAGACACCCTTGGCTTGCTACAGTTCTTGATGGATTTCATTCTAAAACACTTGACCTAGCTCATTATATGCCGTTTGTTTTCCCCGGTCTTATTCTGTATTGTATTTGGCCTCATAGATCCACTCCCTCTCTCTGCTGGAAACTAATTCTGTAAGACCAGCACCAGTGTTCCAGCCCAGATCCTCTTTTCTGTGCCACGTTCTGAACTCACCCATTGACTATGCTGCTTTCAAAACCTATTTGCTTTGGATGGGCTTCTGGTCTGTTGCACTTGTCAGAGGTCCTCTGAGCCAAAATTTCAACCAAAACAATTGAAATGATCCATGTAGTTTGGGATGCTGTGAGAAACAGCAGAGAAAATCCCAAGGACAGGCAATAACCTCACTTTCCCTCAGTGCATTAGCTCATTCTCAGAACCACTTATAGTCGCTTTCCCATCTTCCTTGTACACAGACATTCACAGGTAGGAGAAAATTCAAGATGATGTTTGTGTTTACTCTCCAGAATTTTAAAAAAAGGAAGGGAGATTGAAAGAAAAGAAAGGCCAACCTGAGCTGGTGAGCTGGTACACAGACTCCTTACTGAGCCTGTGTTCTCTAGCTCCTTGTTTTTTGTGGATTTTTTTGTGCTTTTTTTTTTTTTTTTTTAATATTTTATCTACTTAACAGAGATCACAAGTGGGCAGAGAGGCAGTCAGGGAGAGAGAGAGGAGAAAGCAGGCTCCCTGCTGAGCAGAGAGCCCGATGTGGGGCTCTATCCCAGGGCCCTGAGATTATGACCTGAGCCGAAGGCAGAGGCTTAACCCACTGAGCCACCCGGGTGCCTCTCTAGTTCCTTGTTTTGTAGGGAGAATGGAATAGCGGAAGCATGAACCACGGCTGTAAGTGACGCACAGGGTGGGAAGCTGGTCTCCTGACCGAAGGCGGATGGCCTGCGGCTTGTGCTGTGCAAGATGCGGCCATTCCTTGCACCACTCCTAACGGCCCTTTCCCCAAGGTGTTGACCAGCTGCTCCTCAATTGTCCTCTAGGCAGGTGGTGTCATGAACACCTCCACCTCTCACCAAGTCACAAGAACCCAGACAAAGCTCCCAGGGTGATGCTGACTGAAAACTGAGCTGCTGACGTCGGGCTTGGCCCCTCCTCCCAGGCCTCGGTGGTCACGTCCCAAATCACACGCTTTCCTAATCAAAGCACACCCAGTGATCTGATTTATCGCCTTCTAACTACAGAAGTCACCTGGCACATCTCTGAGTCTCTCCCTCATGACGGAAGAAAAAAACCAACAACAACTGCTTAGAAAACACCACCTGCTCAGCACTTCAAACAGGAAAATCACAGCTGGTACCGTGTGAAACACAAAAGTGCACAGGCCGAAGCTCAGCGTGTTCTCAGCAATTTCCTTCTCTTAACCAGCCGTGCAGGGTGCGAGGCACAGAGGGTGTGAGGTTGGACACAGCACACACACGTCTGCTCTGTCCTGGTGCAAGGCGGTCAGATGCAGAGTGTGACCGATGTGGCCCATGCCCAGATCCAACCCTTGCTGTCTGAAGCTCAGGAAAAACGGTCATCACAAGGGACACCGGGAAGTCATCCAGGTAGCGCATCCGAGGGCCGGAAGGCGGCCAGTCAGGCTCTTGGCTGGGGCTGACGGTTGCCCTGATGTGCGGCAGGAGTTAACAGACAGTTTTCAGCAGGCTCTCAGTGATGATTTTCATTTATCTCTAGGAATCAGAGGGGGGACAAGAGCCTCCCGGCATCTCACACCTGTGCTGCAGACAACACAGTCATGGGAGACGGAGGCAGCAGGCCGCACAGGGTCAAAGACTTGCTCATGACTCAGTGCTTTGTGCTGTCCACTCCTGGGCATTTAGCACCTGCCCAAAACAGAAAGCCTTTCTCTTGCATGAGAGTTCTCACTTTCAGTCCATTGGTTCTATTCGCTAAGGTTTTTCCTTCTAGTTGGAGAAGTAATACTTAGTAAGATTACATTTATATCAATAGCAATGTTTAGTTTCATTAAAGCATGGGATAAAAATTTTGACTTTATCTGAAAAATATTAAAATATAAATCCTCTGAGTATGCGGGTATAATATTTTTAGGAAACAGAATGCCAGATTCCCTGAAGCCCTAAACCACAGACCAAAAGAGCAGCAGTTTGTTCCCAGTTCCTTTGAGCATCCAGGCTGACTCTTCCCCTCCTGCATCTGTGGGATCTAGGCTACAAGAGCATGTGAGCTAAATGGCTGGGTGCCAGTCTGGGGACAGAGGTGGTGGACCACGCAAACACGGTTGCAGAACCACCAGCCGTGAAAATGGAGGAGAGCAGGGGCCAGAATGCAGCTGTAGCTATTGTATGTCAGACGCTCAGCATTTGAGAACAACAGAAAGTCTCCTTGGCAATTTCGAATGCTGGGCTGTTTTATCATCAGCACTCTAGAAAACAGGAAAGTTCACTTCGGGAGGTTACAGGACTCGTTTAAATTGAAATGGACCATGAAGCCATGAGCTGTGCCCTCAGAACAGAAGCTGTGGGCACCTCGCTGGGCTGTGCTGGGCCTGGCAGCCTGAGGTGCTGTCTCCGCGCATGGTCTCCACACACACAACCTCGGCAGTGTACACCTTCTCCCCAGTACAAGCCAGAGCAGGTGCTCTCCTAGAAATGCATCCGAGCAGTCTGCCCATAGAGACACAAGTCCACACTGGGAGACAGCATCTCCTGTGTGGTGGCGGAGTCAGAAGGGCAGTGGGCAGGCACTGTTGGGAAGGAGGTCCAACCTGATGGCTGAGAAACACTGGGAAGCACAGCCTAGCAGACGGAGCTCAGGGAAAGGACACCCAGATCATTCAGACAACTGTGGAACAAAGTGTTTACTGTGGCTGGAGTGGCAGACGTAAGAAATAATTACATCACTTTAAAACAGGCCCATCAGGGTGCCTGGGGCTCAGTTTTTAAGCATCTGCCTTCAGCTCAGGTCATGATCTCAGGGTCCTGGGATCAAGCCCCTTATCGAGCTCCCTGCTCAGTGGGGAGCCTGCTTCTCCCTCTCTCTCTCTCTCTCTTTTTTTTAAAGATTTTATTTATTTATTTGACAGAGAGAGATCACAAGTAGGCAGAGAGGCAGGCAGAGAGAGAAAGGAGGAAGCAGGCTCCCTGCTGAGCAGAGAGCCCGAGGTGGGACTCGATCCCAGGACCCTGAGATCATGACCTGAGCCACCCAGGTGCCCTCCCTCTCCCTCTCTTGATCTGCCTACTTGTGCTCTCTTGCTTTCTCTGTCAAATAAATAAATAAAATCTTTTTAAAAAATTTTTAAAAATAAAATAAAGCAGGCCCACTCCATGCAGAAGTAGAGTTAGGAAGGAGTTCATGCAGCAAGCCTTTAAAGACGTTAACCGTATATGCACCATGATCCTGCTGTAGTCACCAAGGTTCTCGAACGAGTTCAGAGAGGAGCTCCCCATAACGGGGGCAGGACGGAGCACACAGGCACTGCAGGCACCTCACGGCCAGGCAGGCACGGCGGGGGCTGTAGTTGGTATCCACCAGCACCTTTGCTCACACTGGGCCCAGCTCTCCAGTTAGGAGCAGCGTAGAGACTGTTGTGTCAGGGGAGATCTCTTGGGGCATGAAGATGTTCCAAACACTGGTGTGAAATAAACAGAGATGAGACACGGGCATTACGGTGGGGACAGGAATGCTATCATATATGTAAGATCCATTTTAAAGAAGGAACGTTTACAAATGTGGAAACATGTGCCAAAGAAAGTGAGTAATTCCAACTGTACATTTTTTCCGTCATAAGCAATCACTCCTTCGTGGTCTCATAAAGACAGTTCAAGTGTCAACTGGAGAGCTGAACTCTATTTCATGTGGCCATCTGATCTTCTGGTGTTCTTGAAAAATAAGATTGTCTACTCATACCCTTCCTAGAAAGTCCTGAGTTCTAGTAGCTGCTACCATGGTTAGGTAGGTTTAGGTTTTCCCCATGGTCTTCAACGCCCAGCACTCAACTATGTCCTTAACAATAACATTTGTCATTCCGGCCAGCTGTCGGCTATGGCGCACCACACCCTGCGTCCTTCCTTCACTTCCATCCCTTGTGTTCAAGGAAGACATTCCCACTCTCAGTCTGAGACGGCAACACATAGCTTTTGACCCAGCTTTCTCTTCCTCCCTCCTGCCTGGCCCCCTCCTTTCTTCCTTCGTTTTTTTTTTTTTTTTTTTTTTTTCTAAAACTCTTTCTCTCTAATTTGAGACTAGGACTAGAACCCCTGAAGCTCAAATAGAGCAGTTAGGTTCTATCACATCTAGGAAAACAATGATAAATTCTCACAGAAGAATGAAGAGAAGAAATGAATTGTCCCCAAACCCATAGCTGAGTGACAGATTTGAAAATTAAATCCTTGGTTCTTGACTTATGGTCTGGTGCTGCTAAGATGTTATCTGATTAGTCCATTTTAATGGTTCATGTAAAGTGTTGAACAGTCAAATATTATGTATGTGAAAGTCCAAAACTAGTTGTGATGTGTGAAAAGAGAAATTGGGGGGTTTTCAGATGGAGCTAGGGGCCATAAAGGAGGCAGGCCTTGTGCACATCCTCTCCTGGGGCAAGCACAGCCTTCTGGACCAGCCAAGGGCAGGGGCATGGGCCCACTTCCTTGCAGTGACAGTCCCGGCAACCGGTCATGGTTCCTCAAGAGTGTTTCTGCCACCGACACCGTCAAAACTCTTGGTGGGCATCTTATATGAGCATTTCCTTCCTATCTTTGAAAACCTCCGACATTTGCTCCCCAATGGAGCACCATTTGGGTTGTTACCCAAATCTGTGTACCCTGAACTGCAAATTCTTCGATCCCAAATACATAAATTACTTCCATCCCAAAGTAATTTGGTTAATACTGCTTCCTGACAATTTTAGGTCACCAGATATGTAATCGAATAATCAAAATTGTCAATTCCAAACAGCGAAGTGTTCTGATGGAAGGCAAAAGATCTTCTATGGAAGGAAGCTGCATCCATAAATCTGAGTAAAACTTTGAAATGTAAAATAAGACGGACTAAACCATAGATCTCTCTCAGTAATAAATGTGATGACTTATTACTTACAAGATATTGATTATAATGGAAAATTAGAAAAACAGTTCTATCAGAGTATATCATTTGCTTGTTTTCAAAAGGGAAAAAGGAATAAAGATTCAGCATGGGTTCAGTCCTTACTATACACCCATTATTGCATTAAGAGTTTTTAGATTGATTATACCATTAATACTCATGGATACCCTATGGGTAGTATATTTGGGGGGGGATTAATTTTTTAAGTTCTCAATTTTCTAAATTATTTTTCTAAAATGAAAAAAAATATAGCCATACCATTTCAAAATTCATAGTTGATTGCCAATGATACTATTCCTCTACAATTTTTCTCACACAATTATTCTCAATGATTTAATAAACAGAAGTAGTAGGATTACCCTGTGTCCACAACAGCGTATTTGTGTGTATGCCTGTGTATCTGTGTGTGCACATATGCACGTGTGTGTATGTGTGTGTGTGTGCATACTCATGCATGTGTGGTGGGGGATGAGATGGCAATGTGGGAGTGTGGACTTAAACTCTGAATAATAGTGGCAATAATGGTGACCATAGGGAGAGAAGCTTGTCACCCAGCAACCCCATCTGTGGGAATTCCCATAGGAGTCTTACTTGGTGTCTACAATGTGCTCCTGCTAACTTACCTAATGTAAGAGTCCTAACTTAGGGAACTCACTCAGAAACAATACTTCTTAATATGCTTGCAAATATATCCGAGAAATAGAGTATTTTCATAGTGATTTGTAAGATAAATAGACAAATTCATCTAATAATTGTAAAAATCAGAACCAAAATGATAGTGCATATTCTGGATGAGAAAAACCATTAAAAGTGATACAAATCTTGCATCTTTGATCCAAATTACCAACTTTCTTTTTCTTCTTAAAATAATGACATTATAGGTGGAAAACAACAAGCCATAAAAAAACTGAGTATAAATAAAGGAAAAACAAATGAGAAATAGTGTTTTACTAAAGCCATTCATTCCTGTGTGTGGGGGGGTGTAGAGTTGTGAGTCCACTTAAGTGAACAAATTAACAAACTGAACAAAAGGTCTGTGTGTGTGTATGTTTCTGTCAGTATGCATCTTTGTCTCTGTGCTGGGGATTAATATTTAGATTTTATAGGACTTTCAAATAGAACATAAAATAGTGTTGTTACCCACATTACATAGAGAACCAGAGAAAAGGCACTTAAATAACCTTGACAGAAATGTTGGAAAATTAATGCAGAGAATTGTATTTAGAGTGAGAATGCCCAAACGCCTTACAGTACTGAGAAAGTAATTAAGCAAAAGAAATTACTTTTAGAGCTTGGAAGTATTTAAAGCATCACCATTAAAGCTTGAGTGGATATTCTGCTCCATTAGCAGACTGGTTCTGTGTATACTGCTATCCTGTGTGGCCAGAGAGAGCTCACTGCACTTGCAAGGACTTTGTAAAGACTGCCATGTTGGACTTACTGCTGCTTGGAAATGTCTCCATGAAGAATATTTTTTTCTAGATGTAGATCCAAGTCAGAGATGTAAGCAGCCTGAAGTAGAAATCTATTTAAGAAATAGATTGAGGGGCACCTGGGTGGCTCAGTGGGTTAAAGCCTCTGCCTTCGGCTCACGTCATGATCTCAGGGTCCTGGGATCGAGCCTCTCCATCCGGCTCTCTGCTCGGCAGGGAGCTTGCTTCCCCCTTCTCTCTCGGCCTGCCTCTCTGCCTCTCTCTCTCTCTCTCTCTCTCTCTGTCAAATAAATAAATAAATCTTTAAAAATAAATAAATAGATCGAGTCTGTTTTAGATCATTGTGTTTGCATTGTAGCATTCCCAGTTTCTTCTTCTATTTGCCAAATTACACTTTTGTTAATTTGATTGATTTTATTTTTATCTCTGTATCTGTCTACACATCTATGTATCCACTTCTCCATCTGTCCATCCACCCATCCATCTATCTCTTCATTCTTTTTGTACTTTATATATATTGAACTGGGTCACCTAGCTGGCTTGATTTATTTTAATGTAGACAGACAGAAAGTGGAATTTCAGACAAAGTCTCCTAAACATGGAGCCACCTGAGGTCAGCAAAGAATCTGCTGCAGACCCCATCTACTTAGATTTATAACTACAGAAAAATGTCAGTAGCTGAAATACACAATTCTTGGGACCAGACCGAATTTTTAACCTTGGACTCTGCCATTGACTGGCTGTGATTTGATTTCCTTAAAGAGAGTAGGCTTTAGTTTCCTCCTTTATAAAGCAGGAATAACAAAAGGCCGACTTTATGTTAACTGATATGAATTGCTTTAAGTACTCAGAGGAGATCATAGGCTCTCATTGGACTGGGTGGCACAGATGGAAGGTTCATTTCTCAGAAGTGAAAGGAGGTCAAGACTTGCTTGACTCCTGGAGCGCAGGCCACTTAGCCGATCTGCACGTGCCCCTGATGCTCTCCCAGACCTTTCCTGGCCTGTGAGCAGCAGAGAGAGCTCATCCTGCTCACTCCCTATACCGTCTGCATGTGGAAGCTCACGCAACAAGACCAAACCAGGTAAGGAGACACTGCACACATGTCTGTTCTCCAGCTGCCCAATCTAGATGCTTCCAAATGTGAAACAAAACCATCAGTAATGTGAGCTCAGGAATGAGTTCTGACCACCCACATTTTAGAATGACATATACTCCAACCCAACCAGGAAACAGACTCCTCTGTCTAGAGAACACGCTGATGGTCACCAGAGGGGAGGTGGGCAGGGTGGGGTGGGGGGTGGAGGAAAACAGGTGATGGGGATGAAGTGTACCTGTATCACTGTGAGCACTGAGTACTGTACAGAATCACCGCATCCCTATACTGTACACCTGAAACTCCGATTACACGGTATGCTAACTAACTGGAGTTTAAACAAAAACTTGAAAAAGAAACAAAAAAATTACATGTATTCTACTTGTCAGTTGTGGCTTAATCAAGGAAGCCACCGGTATCCTTCTATCACATAGATTCATCACAAAACTGCATCCCTTTGCTTTATCTTAAATAAGTCTTTCACTTCATAAAACATTATTTGGATGGCTATTTTACCACCCAATTATGCTAATTATTACCTTTTCCTTCCTTAGTTGTAAAAGAGAAAAAAAAAGAGAATACAAATTTCTCTTGGCTTGGCAGTTATTTAGTTATTTTATATTTGTGGTATTTATTTCTAGAGATCACACAAGGATCTTTCCCCTATAGAAATGATTAAGAAACACATTTGATTGTTACAATTTCACATTTCATTTTCCTACAAATCAGCTCTCTTGTGAAAATGGAAGAACAGTGTATGCATTTTGTAGTAAGTTTCTGATATGCAGAATTGTCAGGATTGCAGCACTAATGTTTATAGGAACGAGGCTCTGAACAAATCAAACCCTATAATAATTTTGATATTAATATTCTTTGAAAAGACTCACCGAGTCAATGAGCTAGTCATCTATGCTCACTGATTTAAAAAAGATAAAAGAAAATCATTCCATAGTGTACTAGTTGTGTTTATCTAATATTAAAGTTTGGTTTACAAGGACTATTTCTGAGCAACAGCATTTCTGTGGGATCCATCTCTGTACATGCAACTCCAGAAAATCACATTTATAATACCTTTATCTCCTCCCACAGGAGCTGTAAAGCCAAATGAGAACACATGGATGGAAGAGCTGCACAGTGAAAAGTCCTTCTTCTGCCATCTGTGGCGCACCTGTCATCCATAGGCCCAGCTACCTATCCTCCTATCTGTCTGCATGTCTGTGTGTGTGTCTGTCTATCCATCTACCCATTGATCCATCCATCCATCCACCCACCCACCCATCCATCCATTGATCCATCCATCCATCCACCTGGCTATGAGCCTGCCTCTCCCTACCTGTCCTCTGTGTGTATCGACTACACACTGTGCTCTTACTGCCGTCCAACAGTACATTCGAGGACAGAGGATGGAGCTCAGGTAAACTAGATGTGCTCTCTCTGAATGCACTACTTCATAAACACCATCAGCGAGAGAATTTGGAGACAAGAACCCACAAACCACAGATGTCAAGGCCATTATATTCACTTTAAAAAAAATTGTTTATTTGACAGAGAGAGATCACAAGTAGGCAGAGCAGCCGGCAGAGAGAGAAGGGGAAGCAGGCTCCCTGCTGAGCAGAGAGCCCAATGCGGGGATCGAGCCCAGGACCCTGGGATCATGACCTAAACTGAAGGCAGAGGCTTTAACCCACTGAGTCACCTGGGCGCCCCTATATTCACTTTCTTAATCGTTACTTAAACCTCCCTAATATGCTTCAATTTATAGTTTCCTGTTTGTTTAAAAAAGAAAGATCTCAGAAGCACTGCTACACCAATCGTCCTTTGAGATTTAGAAGAAAACAAATACCAGTAATTTATCGCAAGAAAAACCAATACGCACTGGCCTCTCCCCCTTGGCAGGAAGATCTGTGCCACCTCCAAAATGCATACAAGCCAGGAGAGGAAGCATGTCTGCTTAACTTCGAGGGAAAGGGGACAACGATCAGGATCAGGAGGTAGTCATCTACCCAATAGGAGAACCTGAATAGTCCGAGGGAAACATTTCAGGGAGGGTCTGGGCCAGCCCCACAGCTCTCTACCACACTCAGGGCCCTCTACCTGAACAAAGGTCAGCAAGAGAAGGAGGGTCAAGGAGAAATGTGACTGGCAGCATAGTGCGTGTGCGGTGAAACACACTTACCTGGAGTGTGAGGACGGCCCTGCTTGGGTGACGATTATACTGGGGGCTGATCCTTTGCCTTCTTAGGTCCACTGGTTGTACAGTAAGACTTGCTGGTGATATAGAGCTAGCTTTAAATCGGCCCAGTGACAACTTTTGAAGTTATCTTTTGGGAGAAAACTTTTACAAATTTATGATAGACTTGCTTCAGGGAAATTACTTTTTATTTTGGAGAGTAGACAGATCACTATGGATCAGCAGGAGGCAATCTGACAAATACCTAGTTAGCATTTGTCAGGGATGATGCCATCAGACACACAGATACTAGTGTCAATGAGATCAAAGTCTACACTGGCAATACAGTCTCTGTTACAAAACCAGCAGCCTGAACCTGTGTTAACTACTTATCTTATTGATAAATGGGTCAATAATCACAGATTAAAATTTCTTGGTGTGTGTGGGTGTGCTTGTTTCAGAATGGAATGAGCAACAGAGATTACATTCTTTCCTGAACTCATCTGCATAGAGGGCCTGCCAGATGCCAGATATTAAGCAAAGGTAATTGAGAAAAAGAATATACAAAACCTACTCAGGGCTTGGGAAACACAGTTTCTAACCAGGGAACTCAGACAAGGGTGGACACGCAGAGCACAGGCCTGTGAGTCGGCCAAAAAAGGCAAGTACAGCCGGGACCTGCAGTGGGCCCAGGCGAGTGAGGGAGCCTCGTGTACTTCAGAGGGGACTCCTGCCACCGGAGCAGTTGCATCAGCCTGCATACCATCGGGGAGACAGCATCTCCTTCTATAGTACCTCTATCATAGAACAACCTGGACCACCCCCCACATGACTGACTGAGCAAACCAATCGTTAGCTGACCTCCAGCAGAGCTCAGGACCCCAGCTTGGGCTCGGCGCTCTCTCCACTAGTTATACTTAAATTTCTTTTTAGAGACAATGGAAGTTAGTAAGAATGTAACATGTGTAATGTTAATTCTTCTCCCTCATTTTTCCTTCTCTGTATTTTTTTCTTAAAATTGCTGGGAAGTGTCTGTAATTAATAAAGATACAAAACAGAAAAGTAATCAACTTGGTGGCTGACTGCTGAAGAGTAAGATCATAAAGTCCCTATAAAGGACAGTGATGGGGGCGCCTGGGTGGGTTAAGCCGCTGCCTTCGGCTCAGGTCATGATCTCAGGGTCCTGGGATAGAGGCCTGCATCAGGCTCTCTGCTCAGCAGGGAGCCTGCTTCCCTCTCTCTCTCTCTGCCTGCCTCTCCGTCTACTTGTGATTTCTGTCTGTCAAATAAATAAATAAAATCTTAAAAAAAAAAAAAAAAGGACAGTGATGGTCTGGGAAGCTTCATGCCAGTGAGAGCTATTTTGGGGGT
The DNA here is from genome assembly GCF_022355385.1 of Mustela nigripes. Lineage (NCBI taxonomy): Eukaryota > Metazoa > Chordata > Mammalia > Carnivora > Mustelidae > Mustela > Mustela nigripes. Next base: position 123,548,204 of record NC_081560.1, read on the forward strand.
TCTTCGACAACTCACTGTGCCTCTGCTGGGATAAAGGAAACAGGACTTCTGTTTCTGGACAAACCAGCACTGGGGCTTGTATTCACTTCGCTAAATTCTATACTTGGACATGATGTGACAGAATCTGAAATAATATACTACATATAATGTATCATTAGAGATTTAATGAACACCTTAACCTCCATCCATGCTACTATAAAAAAGAGGCTCATTATTATGATTAAATCTAACTGCAGGCTTAGGCTGCCCAGGTTAATAAAGATCAGGAAAATAAATTGGTCACTGGAGAAGCCTGTGCTGAGAGACGGGGAGCATGATGATATCACAGGCTCCCTAGGTTTTAACTGACACTCAGCATAATACATTGAACACTAAAGCTTGCCTGAAACAAACTGGGGAAGTAATAATGCCTTATATGCTGAACTGATTGACAGGTGAAGTGTAAATGAAGTGCCTTCGTTAGAGAGAAATTTTTATCCAAACTTCTGGGTAAACAGATGAGGGCTCTGTCTCTGGAATGCTGTGTTCTAAGGTTCACTAGCTTGCTGAGCAGCAACATGTCTGAAATATTCTAAATTTCAGGTTTTCTTAACCATAAAACAGGTAAAATTTTACAGAAGAGGTTAAAGATCTTTGGTACATACTAATTACTCAATAAACATAGATTCTTATTACATCTGAAGGTGCAATAGAAAGAAATAAAGAGGCTGTCCAGACAAGTCCCTAATCCTGGCCTTCAACAGCCCACAGCCAAGGTCAGCACACTTGCCTGGAATGGGCCAGATGGTAAATATTTTACCTTTTTAGGATATATGGTTTTTGTTGCAACAATTCACTTAACTGTAGCATAAATGTATCCATAAACAATATGTAAATAAATGAGAAGGGTGGTACTCCTTTAAAATTTTATTTTAGTGCAGGTGGGGGTGAGTAATGTCAGCAAAATGTTGAATTAGGCAGCTCCAAGCTTCTCTTCCTCCAAAGAAACGTCAGAAACAAGCAGAAACTCTCAGAAACTACATTTCCAGAAATATGAATAATGGTCAAAGGTTTCTAGCAACAAATCTGATGTTGAATCAAGAAAAAAGCAACCAACCACAGCGGGACACCTGTTTTCACTTGCCCTGCCACTCCGGAGGTGGGGAGCAGCTCTTGAAGGCAGCACCCATGTTCCCAGTGTGGGGCTTTGGTCTGTTTGCAAAGGCAGCATCGCCAGCCCTACTCGCAATTACTGTGTGAGTCTGTTCCACACTGCAGGAGTGCCTGTCCCTGCCCAGTCTAGCTCACAACTCACCCAGGCTGAAAAGTGGTGGAAACGGCTCGAGAACAGTGTGGAGTGGGCAGGGTGACAGCTCAGGAAGGTACACACCACCCAGGCCTGGGGAGAAAAGCCAGGAGAGACAGGGTGCTGTTGTCATTGCAGTTGTAGTTGTCTTGTTTTGGACACCTGAGTAATCAACAGCACCCTGAATTAGGAGTGATTCCGAAAACCTCACACACACCAAGGGCAAGACGCATGTCCAGGAAAGACCTGAGAAGAACTTCCCCTCTCACCCGAGGCTCATCTCTACATCACTGCAGGCCTGGCTAAGTGTTTGCATGTTTGCAGAGAGATCAAGCATGTAGCGAAACAGCAGAGACAGGAAGAGGTGTCTGGTTGTAGTTGTAGCTCCTGGTATTCAATAAAAACTCACTAAGTACACTAGCCGAACAAAAACTAAGGAACAGAGACTTCACTGAAACATATGACATAAAATACATTCCTTTGAAAAGAGTGGGGAAAAGTCACTACTCACAGACTTCAAAAAATTAAAAAAAAAAAAAACAGCAAAACCTGGGAAAGAAAAATTAAAAAAAAAATTCTAATTTCTAGAGTAACAAAACAATGATACCCATTTCCAGCAGCAACAACAAAAAATCGCAAGACATACAAAGAAACAGAAAAGTAAGGTCCATTTACTGGAACAAAATAAACTGACAGACAACCATCCTCGAGAAGCCCAGGCACCAGATTTACTCAAAACACTTTGAACAATTAGCTTACATGTGCTTAAATGGCTAAAGAAAAATATGAACCAACAACTACAGGAAATCAAGAAAACAAGGTATAAAGAAAATGAAATATCAATAGAGATAAAAATTATAAAGGAAAAAAGTCTGGAGCTGAAAAGTACAAAAATTGACATAAAAAATTCAACCGAAGCATTCGCAGAAAAATAAAGCAAGCTGAAGACAGAATCAGCAGATTGGAGATACGATGACAGCAATCATCCAGCATGGGGAGAAGAAACAGAAAATAAGCAAAGACAAGTGAACCGAAGCATCATCTGTGATGATAAAAGGCTGAAAGCTGTACCGTGACACCAGGAAAAGCTGAGGATGCTTGGTCTCTCACTGCTGCCAGCTGACATTGTACTGAAGTCCTTGCAGAACAATTAGGGAAAACAAACAGAGGCCTTCAAAGTAGAAGAAAGAGGTAAAACTATTTCTCTTGGCAGATGACGTGATCCTGATATAGAGGGAAAATAGGAAACAGTCCAGCACATGATGACTAGAACTAATGAATGAATTCTGCAGAACTGCATGTCTCAAGGTCAACACACAAAAATCAGCTTTGTGTCTACTCAGAAGTGAGCAATCCAAAAAAGAACTTAAGAAAATAATTCTATTCATAACAGTATCTGGAAGAACAAGATACCTAGGAATAAATGTAATGAAGGCCATAAACACTTGTACCCGGGAAGAAACAAAGCATTGCTGAAGGAAGTCAGAGAAACTTAAATGAATGAAAAGACATTCTGTGATCATGAACTGGTAAACTTACTGTTGTTAAGATGGCAGTGTCCTCCAAACTATCTAACAATTCAACACAATCTCTAATGCAGGAATGGAAATGCCAATCCTCAAGCCTTTTTGGAATTGCAAAGGGCTTTAAATGACCCAAACACTCTGGAAGATAAAGAACCATACCGAAGGGCCTGCGCTTCACTATTTCAGAACCACTAAAAAGTGACAGTACTAAAACTATGGTGTTGTCATCAGAACAGATGTACTGATCAGTTGAATAAAACAACAAAAAATAAAAATTGAATAAAATAAAAATTAAATAAAATTGAGTCCAGAAATAAGCCTATCCATTTATGGCCAATTCTTTTCCAACATTGCTACCAAATCTACCCAATGAAGAAAGAATAGTTTTCAAGAAAATATTCTGGGATAACTGGATTTCTACATACAGTAGAATGAATTGGAAACCCTACTTCACACTTTGTTAAAAAAAAAAAAAAAGGACTCAAAATGGATCAATGGCTCAAATATTTAAGAGCCAAAACCATGCACTTCTTAGGAGAAAACCTGGGGGTTGAACTTTATGAACTGGGAGCTGGCAACAGCATCTCAGTATAATACTTGAGAGAGCAGGTGACAAAAGAAAAAATAGATAAGGGGGAATTTACCCCAACATAAAACTTTCGTTCATCAAAGGACATTATCAAGACAGTGAAAGATAACCTACAGAATGAGGGAAAATTCTTGCAAATCATATATCTGATAAGGATCCAATATTCAAAATATATAAAGAACACCAAAAAAGACAAAGAGCCCAGTTTAAAAGTGGGCAAAAAAGACTTGCAAAGACATTTTTTCAAATGCCATTGTGGCATTATTCACAAAAGTTCAAGGTGGAACAAGCCCAGTGTCCTTGCAGATATGTGGATGAAAAGAATGTGGGTCATCAATGGAAAGAACATAAAAAGGAACAAAATTCTGATACATGCTACATGATAACCCTTGAAAACGTTATCCTAAAATATACTGGAGTTTACCAAGGGCTACAGGGAGATGTTATTGCTTAATGATTTTAGAATTTTTGTTTGGGGTGATGGAAACATTCTGGAAATAGATGTTTGTAACAGTTAACACATTTTGAATTTAGTTATGTGGCTGAGTTGTACCTTCAAAAATGTTTCAAGTGACATTTTATATATTTTTCCACAATAAAATTTTAAAAAGAAAAATGTAGGTGGGGTCAGAATTGGGCCATGTAGGGTAATAAGCTGACCTCTAGTCTACAGCAAGGTTCTCCTATTTTAGTAATAATAGGATTTACTGGAGGGTCTATTCAAACACAGACACCTGCTCCCCCAGAATTTCTGATTCACTTTTCTTTCCAGGGTAGAAAAGATGAATTTGCATTTCTAGCAAGTTTGCTTAAGGTGCTGACAGCAGCTGGTCTGGGGACACCACTCTGAGAACCACTGGACTGTATTATATTGAAATCGCCTCTCTGCTCTATCAGTGCCATTGCTATTTATTTTCTAGAAGGAAACAGGTCAAGGTACTGCAACGTAATATCATACTATCATAGCTTGATGCAGTCGGTCAAAAGTAATTGTGCCCACCGAACAAGAAACAGGGAGAAAGAGGGCACCTGGGTGGCTCAGTGGGTTAAGCTGCTGCCTTCGGCTCAGGTCATGATCTCAGGGTCCTGGGATCAAGTCCCACATTGGGCTCTCTGCTCAGCAGGGAGCCTGCTTCCTCCTCTCTCTCTCTGCCTACTTGTAATCTCTCTCTGTCAAATAAATAAATAAAATCTTAAAAAAAAAATAAAGAAAGAAAGAAACAGGGAGAAAGTAATGCAGGGTTTAAATGTAAGCTCTGAGGTTACATGCCCTGGATTGGTCTAACTTCCCATTAGTGCGGCCTTTCTGCTCTGTACCATTAAGTCTGGGGAAACTCCCTCACACCCTGTTTTCCTCACCCGGAGAGCAGCTTGCTTGCTTTCTTTCTTTCTTTCTTTCTTTCTTTCTTTCTTTCTTTTTTTTAATTTCATTTATTTATTTGACAGACAGAGATCACAAGTAGGCAGAGAGGCAGGCAGAGAGAGGGGGAAGCAGGCTCCCCTCTGAGCAGAGAGCTGGATGTGGGGCTGGATCCCAGGACCCTGAGATCATGACCTGAGCTGAAGGCCGAGGCTTTATCCCACTGAGCCACCCAGGTGCCCCCGGAGAGCAGCTTTCAAGGAGGAAACCCCTCAGGGAGCATTGTGGGCATTGTAGGGGTAGGGGGGTGGATAACGTGAATACTGCGTTTGGTGAGCCACAGGGTTTCTGGCATAGGAAAGGCCTGACAGAGGTTTGCAAATCTAAGAGGGAGGGGCTTGAAAGGGACACTCAGGCCATGTCAAGTAAAAAATGCCCACCTAAGACATGCCTAGAATTCAGGAATTCCTAGAATGTTTTCACATTCTAAATACAACACAATCCTTCAGCTCTGTGCCTTACAAAGGGGCGAAGATCTGCATATCTGGGAAGAGTGAAAGGATGGAGAGTCCGGTTGATAAAGATCAGTCATATTTGGTTTCCAAGGAGCAGTGACCTCAATGAGGAACTGCTAACTGAAACGGGCAGTGCACCCGAGCTTATGAATTATTCACATTCTTCTGAATCAAAGTGAAAACCTGTGTGAGAGGAGTGAAGCAGCTGGTAATAAATGTGCTAATGTCTTTCCTTCTCTCTGATTTTAAGGGAGGGCAGGCCGGATGCATGGGCAAGTGCTGTTTGTGGTGAGTACCAGCTAAGCTCTGCAGGTGTCTTGATTTCTCTTGGAGAAATAACCTACTTTCCGACGTGTGAAGATGGACTGTCACAGCGATTCCGACGAAGAAGGCTCCAGATCTGTACAAATGGACTCATACAACTTGTCCAGTTGCTCTGCAACATTTCAGCAGAGATCCACCTGTGTCCTGTGGGGCCTGGCCTCTGTCTCTGCCCCCTGTTCCCACTCGACGGCTCCCTTCCTGGGAGACACTGGATGGTGGCAAGTTTAGGGGAGCGGCTGTGGTCACTGCAGGGAGCCTGGCCTCTCCACCCCTCAGCCCCTCAGCCCCCTGCTTCCACCTCTCCTGGGAAACTGTCAGTTGTCTGGAGCTGCAGCAGGCATCTCGGCTCGGCCACGCCCATATGCCCAGTAGTGCGTCCCCACACTAGCCGGCCGTGCTCTCTGAGGTCAGTTTCTGTCCCTCCTTCTGGGTCAGGATGGATACAGTGTGTTCACTCAGCGATCACTTACTGAGCTCCTACTGAATCCGCAGTGTGCAGATGGATTAATGGAGGGCTAGTTCTTAGAACTCTTGTTCGAGGAAGCGCTGTGGGTTTGTGGTGGAAGGAGAAGCAGAGGATTAACTGGCAGATCTACAGCAGGGGAGATTTCAGCTGTGCCCACCCTGAAAATACAGTCTCGAGCAGAGTTCTGGAGTCCCTGAGAAGGACCGGAAGGAAGGAGGGGACAGGGATCTTCAGGCGAGAGGGGGATCTGATTTCCTTGCAGGAGCGAGGGATGCAGGGAAATCGGTGAGACTCCAGGAGTACTGTCAGCCAAGCAGACCAGATGCTTTGTTGAGGTGCTGGGTGAGACCTGTGATAAAACAAACCCACCCAATAAAAGCACCCCCAAAACCCCCCTCACATTCACAAATTCTACTTCTGTTTGCCTGTGGATCCCAGGAAACCAGTATGTCTGCCATTTTGCATATGAAATTGCTCTTGGAAAAGTGGCTTAGTGGGGTCATAGACCGGACTCTTCACTTTGCCCACTTGGAAAATTATGTGCTCCCTTGGCTTTCTTGGCTACAATTTCTCCTGCTTCTTTTCTATTTTGGGAATATATTCCCCAGTCTCCATTTTAGGTTCTTATTTGTGGTCCACTTCTTAAGTATCTTTGGAATTCAAATTTTGTCAGAGACTCCCCTGCTCCTTGACAATGAAATAAAATTACCAAAAGTTCTCCCTCCATAGGTTGTATGGAAAATCAAATAACGTTTTTAAAAGTCTGCAAATTCTTGGGGTTTTACTTTTTGTTCCAATTCCAAAATGCTGCTGAAATTCATTTTCCTTTGCAACTTATTTGATGAGATTTTCTTCTCCTTTCTGCTCTTACTTTACACATATAAGTTCCTTCTCATTACTTTTTTTTTAAAGAAGTAATTTACATTCAACATCTGTGTTCCTGAACTTAGTGGAAAAGCTCTGTTTTTCCCCACTGAAATGGCTTTTATGATATTAAGGTATGCACCCCCTATCCCTAATTGTGAAGAGTTTTAATCAAGAAAGGATGCTGTACTTTGTCAAATGCTTTTTCTGCATCTATTGAAAGTATGATATGATACCTATTCTTTCTTTTGTTAATGTAATGAATCACATTGATTGATTTGCGGATGCTGAACCAAACCTTCCAGCCCCGGAATAAATCCCACTTCTTTGTGGTGAATGATCTTTTTTACTGTACTCTTGGGTCCGATTGACTAGTATTTGGGTGAGAATTTTTGCATCCATGTTCATCAGGATATTGGTCTGTAATTCTCCTTTTTGTTGGGGTCATTGTCTGGTTTGGGGATCAAGGTAATGCTAGCCTTACAGAACGAGTTTTTAAGTTTTCCTTCCATTTCAACTTTTTAGAACAGTTTCAGGAGACTAGGTATTAATTCTTTAAATGTTTCGTAGAATTCCCCTGGGAAGCCATCTGGCCCTGGGCTCTTGTTTGTTGATAGATTTTTGATTGCTATTTCAATTTCCTTGCTGGTGATGGGTCTGTTCAGGTTTTTCATTTCTTCCTGGTTCAGTTTTGGTCCTGTATATGTTTCTGGAAATGCATCCATTTCTTCCAGATTACCTAGTTTGTTGGCATATAGTAACTTATAAATGTTTTTACAATTGTTTGTATTTCCTTGATCTTGGTTCTGGTTTCTCCTCTTTCATTTATGATTTTATTTATTTGGGTCCTTTCTCTTTTTCTTTTTGATAAGTTGGCCAGGGGTTTATCAGTTTTGTTAATTCTTTTAAAGATCCAGCTCCTACTTTTGTTGATCTGTTCTACTATTCTTTTGGTTTCTATTTCATTGCTTTCTACTCTGATTTTTATTATTTCTCTTCTTATGCTGGGTTTAGGTTTTATATGCTGTTCTTTCTCCAGCTCCTTCAGTTGTAAGATTAGGTTGTGTGTTTGAGAACATTTTTTTTTTTTAAGATTTTATTTATTTATTTGTCAGAGAGAGAGCACGCACAAGCAGGCAGAATGGCAGGGAGAGGCAGAAAGAGAAGCAGGCTCCATGCTGAGCAAGGAGCCCAATGTGGAACTCGATCCAAGGACTCTGGGATCATAACCTAAGTCGAAGGCAGCAGCTTAACCCACTGAGCCACACAGGCACCCCCAAGACCTTCCTTGTTTCTTGAGTAAGTCTTATAAGGTATATACTTTCCTCTCAGGACCACCTTTCTTGCATCCCAAAGATTCTGAACAGTTGTGTTTTCATTTTCATTTGTTTCCATGAATTTTTCAGTTCTTCTTTAACTTCCTCGTTGACCCATTCATTCTTTAGTAGGATGTCCTTTATTCTCCATGTATTTGAGTTCTTTCCAAATTCCCTCTTGTGATTGAGTTCAAGTTTCAAAGCATTGTGGTCTGAAAATATGGAGGGAATGATCCCAGTTCTTTCGGTACTGGCTGAGACCTGATTTGTGACCCAGGATGTGATCTATTCTGGAGAATATTCCATGTGCACTCAAGAAGAATGTATATTCTGTTGCTTTAGGATGGAATGTTCTGATTAGATCTGTGAAGTCCATCAGGTCCAGTGCATCCTTTAAAGCCCTTATTTCCTTGTTGATCTTTTGCTTACATGATCTGTCAATTTACAGTGAGAAGGGTGTTAAATTACCCTCACTTATTGTATTATTGTTGATGTGTTTCTTTGATTTTGTTATTAACTGGCTTATATAATTGGCTGCTCCCATGTTAGGGGCATAAATATTTACAATTGTTAGATCTTCTTGTTGGATAGACCTTTCAAGTATGATATAGTGTCCCTCCTCATCTCATATTACAGTCTATGCTGTAAAATCTAATTTGTATGATATAAGGATTGCCATCCCACCTTACTTTTGATGTCCATCAACATGGTAAATTGTTTTCCACCCTCTCACTTTAAATCCGGAGGTGTCTTTGGGTCTAAAATGAGTCTCTTGCAAATGGCATATCAACGGGCCTGTTTTTTTTTGTTGTTGTTGTTGTTTTTTTAAATATAATCTGATGTCCAGTGTCTTTTGATTGGGGCATTTAGTCCATTTACATTCAGGGTAACTACTGAAAGATATTAATTTAGTGCCATTGTATTGCCTGTAAGGTGACTGTTACTGTATATTGTTTCTGTTCCTTTCTGGTCTATGTTACCTTTAGGCTCTCTCTCTTTGCTTAGAGCACCATTTTCAATATTTCTTGTAGGGCTGGACTGGTGATGGCAAATTCTTTTAGTTTCTGTTTGTCCTGGAAGGTTTTATCTCCCCTTCTATTTCCAATGACAGCCTAGCTGAATATACTAATCTTGGCTGCAAATTTTCTTCATTTAGAACACTGAATATATCATGCCAGTCCTTTCTGGAATGCCAGTTCTTTGTGGATAAGTCTACTGCAAGTCTAATATCTCTACCATTGTATGTTACAGACTTCTTATTCTGAGCTGATTTCAGGATTTTTCTCTTTGTCTCTGAAATTTGTAAGTTTTACTATTAGATATCGGGACACTGACCTATTTTTCCTGAATTTGAGGGGGTTTCTATGTGCCCCTATATTTTGATGCTTGTTTCCTAGCCTCAGCAATCAGACAACAAAAAGAAATAAAAAGCATCCCAATTGGCAAAGAAGAATTCAAACTCTCGGTCTTTGCAGATGACATGATACTTTATGTGGAAAACCCAAAAGATTCCACCCCAAAACTGCTAGAACTCATACAGGAATTCGGTGAAGTGGCAGGATATAAAATCAATGCACAGAAGTCAGTTGCATTTCTGTACACCAACAAGACAGAAGAAAGAGATATCAAGGCATTGATCCCATTTACAATTGCAACCAAAACCATAAGATACCTAGGAATAAATCTAACTGAAGAAGCAAAGAATTTGTACTCAGAAAAGTATAGAATACACATCAAAGAAATTGAGGAAGACACAAAAAAGTGGAAAAATGTTCCATGCTCCTGGATTGGAAGAACAAATATTGTGAAAATGTCTATGCTACCCAGAGCAATCCACACATTTAATGCAATCCCTATCAAAATGCCATCAACATTTTTCACAGAGTTGAAGCAAATAATTCTAAAATTTAATGGAACCAGAAAAGACTGTAAATAGCCAGAGGAAAGTTGAAAAAGAAAACCAAAGTTGGCAACATCAAAATTCCAGACTTCAAGCTCTATTACAAAGCTGTAATCTTCAAGACAGCATGGTACTGGCACAAAAACAGACACATGGGTCAATGGAACAGAATAGAAAGCCCAGAAATGGACCCTCAACTCTATGATCAACTAATCTTCAACAAAATAAGAAAAAATGTCTAATGAAAAAAGAGAGTCTCTTCAACAAATGGTGTTGGGAAAATTGGACAAACACATGCAGAAGAATGAAATTGGACCATTTCCTTACATCACACACAAAAATAGACTCAAAATGGATGAAAGATCTCATTGTGAGAAAGGAATCCATCCAAATCCTTGAGGAGAACACAGGCAGCAACCTCTTTGACCTTAGCCGCAAGAACTTCTTCTTAGAAACATTACCAAAGGTAAGGGAAACAAAAAAATGAAGTATTGGGACTTCATCAAGATCAAAAGCTTTTGCGCAGCCAAAGGAAACAGGCAACAAAAGCAAAAGACAACTGACAGAATGGGAGAAGATATTTGCAAGCGACATATCAGATAAAGGGTTAGTATCCAAAATCTATAAAGAATTTATCAAGCTCAACACCCAAAGAACAAATAATCCAATCAAGATATGGTCAGAGGACATGAACAGAAATTTCTGCAAAGAAGACATCCAAATGGCCAATAGATAGATGACCAAGTGCTCAATATCACTATATTACTCAGCATCAGGGAAATACAAATCAAAACCACAGTGAGATACTACCTCACACCAGTCAGAATGGCTAAAAATAACCGGTCAGGAAATGACAGATGTTGGCAAGGATCCAGAGAAAAGGGAACCCTCCTATACTTCTACACTGTTGGTGGGAGTGTAAGCTGGTGCAGCCACTCTGGAAGACAGTATGGAGTTTCCTCAAAAAGTTGAAAATAGAGCCATCCTATGACCCAGAAACTGCACTACTGGGTATTTACCCTAAAGATACAGATGTAGTGATCCCAAGGGGCACATGCATCCGAATGTTTATAGCAGCAATGTCCACAATAGCCAAACTACGGAAAGAGCATAGATGTCCAATGACTAATGAAGGGATAAATAATATGTGGTATAAAATACAATGGAATAGCTGGAGCCATCAAAAAAATGAAATGTTGCCATTCACAATGAGGTGGGTGGAACTAGAGGAGATTATGTTAAGTGAAATAAGTCAATCAGAGAAAGACAATTATCAGATAATCTCACTGATATATGGAATTCGAGAAACAAGGCAGAGGATTATAGAGGAAAGGAAGGAAAAATGAAACCAGAGAGGAAGACAAACCCTTAAGAGACTCTTAATCTTAGAAAACAAACTGAGGGTTGCTAGATTGGAGCGGGGTAGGAGGGGTGGGGTGGCTTGGGAATGGACTCTGGGGAGGATATGCGCTATGGGGAGTGCTGTGAAGTGTGTAAGACTGATGAATCACAGACCTGTACCCCTGAAGCAAATAATACATTATATGTTAATAAAAATAAATGAAAGGAAAGAAAAAAGAAATTTACATGTGCAAGAAAGCTTCCTGTGGTGCAGGAGACTTTGGGGCCTGGGGGAGGAGGCATGGCAGGGTCCACACCACAGCGGGGGAGCACTAGGACACGGAACCGGAGACATTCCTGCTGGAGAGTCGTCTTCCTTGCAGCAGCTATGAGTCTCCCTTTGAGAAATTTTCATTCACTAGATCACGGCCGCTGCTTGATTCTTCGGCCTTTGGATTCCACCTTTACCCACATTCCAGTTCTGTCATTTTATGTCTTTTAAAATTTTCTGTAAATTATTGACACAACTTCAAATTTATGGAGATGTTGTCAGACTAATTCAAGTGACTTCCACATTCTCTCCAACACTTTTGCTCCCTTTTCTTTCCCCTCATATTTATATAGACACATACATACTCATACAAATATATCACATATATTGCATTTATATAAAATATATATAATCTACATTATATGTGTGTGCTTTTTCTAATTATTTGAGATGCCCTTTTACCCTAATTACTTCTGAATGTATTTCCTAAGCACAAAGATCATCTTTATGTAACCATACATTACAGAAATATAGAAAATGAACACTAATACCTACTTACTCTTATCCAATTTCCAACTTTGATCAAACTACATTAATTACTACTATGGCATTTTGGTCTAGGGCACCACTCTTAATCACATGCTGAATTTATTGTCATGCACTACAGCCTTCTTTAATCTAGAATACATTCGCAGGGTTTCTCTGATTTGATATTCTGAAGAGTACAGGTCAGCTATTTTGTAAAATGTTTCTCAGTTTGAGTTTGTCTGCTGTTTCATTAAATTTTCATTAAGTAGGGTTTGCTACAGGCCCCCCAGCTTCACCCGGAATAAGCCAGGACCCAATGCAAAGTAAAATAGAAGGAAATTGGATCCAAGTGATCACATGGAGAGGAGACTCCTTGGCAGTTCTGGGCAAAGTAGCAGTAGAATGTACCGTGAAGAAAAATAACATTATCTTATTTATGTCCCTAAGTCTGGAAGTCTTTATCCAAGTTTCATTCTGATGCGTCAGTAAACACTTTAAATTGCAGATGGTATTCCTGTGATTAGCAACAGTCTACAATACCCAAAAGCTGAAATCTGAGAACATGTTGGGCTTATTCACTGCTAGCTCCCAGATACCTAGTTGAGTGTGTACCTACAGATACTAAACAAATGCTTGTTGAAAGTTGGAATCAATATGACTTTCAACAGTAATAGTTTCTGTTTGTTTGCCCTGTTGTGAGCCAATTCCGAGTTCCCTGATTGATGGCTGATTCAGTTCACACATCGACTGCTCCCCATCATGTTCTCAAGTCCCAGGTTCCCATCCACATCACCCCAGGGGCCGGCCCTGGGCCCCAAATCCACCCACGTGATCCCAAACAGCCAACGCACAGGGAGCACGTGAAATGAACACTGCTCTTTGTGCCATACAAAAGCTGTCCCCTACAATTTCAGCCACATGCTGCTCCTTTGTGCCCAAGATACATTTATCATACCACTTCCAACATTTGAAACCTACTTTCTTTCCATGGTTCTTTCCAATTCTAGACTTTACACAAATGCTACATATTTTCTCTCCAGTCCTTTTAAGTAATCACAAGGCTTGTGATATTTGTCTGATTAATGAATGCATCATGTTCTTAGAAACTAACTGAGGGTTTTGGTGGGGGGGGGAGGTGCAGGGAGGAGGTCGGGCGAGCCTGGTGGTGGGTATTATGGAGGCACGTATTGCATGGAGCACTGGGTGTGGAGCATAAACAATGAATTCTGGAACACTGAAAAGAAATTTAAAAAATAAATAAAAATTAAAAAAAAAAAAGAAATAGCACTGGGGTTTACAATGATACTGAGGGCTCATCTTCCACTCTGGACACAAAGAACAGCACATCAACACAGTCTTGCCTGTTAAGGGGTGGCACACAAGCCAAAGGCACAGGCTCCGAGGCCTCTTACTTGCTCAATGAGCAAGATCTCGAGCAGTTCGCTCCTCCCATGCCACAGTTTTCTCATGTGGAAACACCAATGTCAACAGTGCACACCTTAAAGAGGTGTTATGAGGCTCAGATGAGTTAGTCTATTTCCAGGGCTTGCGGCACTCCGTACTGCGAGCATGAGCGCTCAGTAAGTGTGATCCGGGGTAGCGAGAATTGCTACGAGGAACATGCAAACCCAAAAAGGGCAGCTGCTCCAAAGAAGCCCCTCAAAATCATCAGATCCAAGAGAAAACAGACAAGTCAGAAGCAGTCAAGAACTATCAGAAAACATTTTAAGTGTTAGCCACAGTGTGAATGCTTGTTCATGTGTAGCATGCTTGACAGCGAAATGCAACCGCCTGCAAGCAGGGCTGGGAGAGGCCTGCAGGAAGCCCTCTAAGAGCTGCCAACAGGGAAGTCTGAGGCTCTTCTGCGCAGCAGGACCGCCAGGAACCCCAGGAGTCATGCACTCACTGCAGGTGCCCACACACAGTGGTTTTTCCTCTGCACATGCAAAAGCATTTAGTGATGACTTGTAGATGAAGAAATTGGGAAGAGATTTTCACTTTGTAACATTAAGAGCAATGTGAATATGTGCATGCGTGCACACACACACACACACACACACTCTCTCTCTCTCTCTCTCATGCATGTGTATATATACTTTTTGCTATTCTTATTTAATTAATGAAACCTTACCTGGGAAAACAATTATGTCTTCTTATTCACAGTTCACTCTATTCTACAAAAAAGCATAAACATCCCGTTTTTCAAATACAGGAAGCATGAAATTGTGAATCATTGAGAGAGGAGTTTGTGTGAAGTCATCAAACATGGGGAAGAACTGCAGATACACTGGGACAGAACTAAAAGGGATCCGTTCATGGAGTAGAGAGAGCTGCACGCTCCACCAGCAAACACCAGGCCGGCTAACAGAGGAACATGTGGTGGTAGCCGTGTTTCCTGGCACGGGGGCTATTTACTGGCTACCCCTGCTGCTGTCGCTATCAAAATACAGACTTCAGTGTTTGTATTGCTTTTGGAAGAAGGGATGGGTTGGGCAGAGAACTGGAAGTATTTGCAGAAAATAAACATGATTTCCACACAGAGGAAATTTCAAAAATGAGACGGCCTTTCAAGTATCTTTGAATGAATGTTGGAAACAAGATTATGCCAGATAGATGTCTTTGTGAGTAACAATTCTCTTGTTTGGGTGGAGATGATAGCTTTGCCTGAGAGTGCTTCAGAGAGACTGTGATCGCTAGTCTTTCATGAGGGGGTGCTGAATATACAGGAGCATAAAGCCCATAGGTTCAGTGATCATCATAGATACATGTCCCCCTGGTGATGTACATGGAGCCAACAGAGATATCTGTGTGGGCGTGCATGCGTACACACACACACACACGATTTAGAGGAAACAGGCAAATTTAAAGCAGAAATTCACAGTGGACATGTCCCAAGAAAGTAAAGTGGAGAGAGAACCTTGTTCAGGAATTAAGTCATTTTAGGAAGAAATGAACCATCCGAGCAGCAGGTGTGTATGCTAATAGAATGGCTGTGTGTTTTAATTAAGCAGCACCTCCCTACAGAATAATTACATATGTTGCTTACTCAACTATTTTTTTTTAAGCCATTAACAGTTCTATAATGTACTTTCTTCCCAGGCTACAAGTTAAAAACCTTATGAACATTTGTTTTTATCATGAAAGAAATACATAATAGGTACTCGGCTTGATGCCGATACTTACTTCCTACCAATAGTGCATCCAGGAATTCAAACACATTCATGGCCTGACTTCCATAGCTCATTTTAAGATTAGAAAATTTGTCATAGCTTTGTTGTAAAGAATTATGCCTTGGATTCTACAGAAGCGCAAGAATTTTGGAGGTAAGGTCAAAGGAATTTCACTCCACTGATGGAGACTTCGCACAGCTGCGGTCCATTCTCATGGAGGCAGCACAGTGGAGGGCGGGGGAGGTGAGGGGAGGGGCTGTCACTGCGTGCACCACTGGAAAGCCACAGAGCGCCATCTTCTGAACTAAGTACTTGTCAACTGAATTAAAACCCTCCACATGAAACCTCCAGAATGTAAGCATTTATGTTCCTTTTGAAAGAATTTCTTGGAAATCTTGGCAGCATTTTCTTAGGAGCACAAGAAGTCTGTATGTGTTAAGGGTTTACAGAAGACAAGCTCACAAAAAGCCCTGCAGGAGAAGCCTAGACTATGATCTTTCAGAACATTCAACACGGCTTCTGAGGATCATGTACCCTAGGGTCTCTGGTTGTGACCTTCTGCTGGGAGCATGGACTTGTTGAAGGGGCCTCAACTGTTACGACAAGAATCTTGTGGAAAGAAGAGAAAGTGCTTGATTAGACTTAATTAGAGGATTGAAAAGTGATGTCTCCTTTTGTTTTTCTAACGCTACCTATCAATTTTATAAATTATTGTCAAAAATACTCATGGCTACAACTGGAAGATAATATGTGGCAGCCCGCATTTTTGACAAAACTAATTCTAGACAAATCAGACCAGTTTAGCTGGCAAGGCAGTGAGTGTGAGCAACTGTTCAGCGGAAATGTCATGGCAGGCTCGATGTGTTTCCTTCTCTACAAAGGAGGCCCCTGAGGCTGCCGAAGTTGGGTGTCCCGGGACAGAGCTTCAAAAACAATACCAATAGATATTAATCCCAAATGCATGCTAAAAATGCCTGTGCCAACAAAGAGTATGCATTACACACATGTGTGTTTATGCCAGCATGTTCTGAAGAGGTGAATTTAAAGCACTGTGTATGGGGAAGATTGCAGCACAGATGACCCAAGAAGGGAGACTGGATAACAAGATTTTGAGTGCTTTTCTTTAGTAGCTCTGTGAAATGAAGAGTCACACTCCCTTCCTGATGGAGGGTCAAGTCCCTTCTTGGAAGTTAACTTTGGCCGTCACTTAAGGAAGCCATCACATACAACTAACTGGGTTTTGGGTTGTCTTTTCACGGTTCTCACCCTATAAGTTCATGGAAGAAATGATAGGAAACTAATTTGAATTGTTTTCGACAATTAGACCAACATTGTGCCGATAGGGTTTCAGGAGTGAAGAGGGATTCCAACACCCCTGTTGTCCGGTATCTGATGATGGCTCTTTCAATGCGGCTTTGAGAGGCAGATGGAAAGGAGCTAAAATAAAACTCCATGTGATTTGAGACCCTAGCCATTGATTACAGATATTTTGTTATTTTCCTCCTTTTTAAAAGAAGGAAATAATGATGTGTCTGCTTATCAGTGGAACACGTACTAGGGCACACTTGTCTCTGGCACAGAGAGGTGCCATCTTCTGGACAGACCTCCAAGTAGAGGTTTGCAGGTGTAGGTTCCAGGTCAAGTTAATAATTGTTATCTTGCAGCAGTAAACAGGATGTCTACAATTTTAATATTTTCAGATTTATCAATTAGCCCAACATCAGCTATACAAAAACCATGTAAATTAATTCTCATACTTTGGATGTGAAATGTAGTCTTTTCAAAAAAGATTTTATGCATGAGAGACAGCAGAAACTGGGAGAGGGAAAAGCAGGCAGGGAGCCCAATGCAGGACTCTATCCCAGGACCCCGGGATCACAACCTAAGTTCAAGGCAGACGTATAACCTACTGAGCCACCCAGGTGCCCCTTGTGCATTATTTTCTTTTTTTTAATTTTTGTGAACTCCGTATTAAAAGAAAGACCAGTTACTCTAGGTCTTATTATCTATATTGCTAAAATACCTTCCCTTAACAAGTGTTGGTACAATTTTTTGCACTATTTTAATTACAGAACCTGACTTTTTTACTCAGCAACTTACTAGATATAGGATACAGAACATGAATTAATGATTTTCCTGTTTGTATCTGACATACTTGGTGGTCACTACAGACTTATTGAATGAATATAAAGACTATTAGAACAACAATAAAGTGAATTACTTTTTAAATTGGAGACTAAAATTTTCAGAGACAGTTTATTAATTTCACTGCCTGCATTAGTCTCTAGGACTACATACCAAGTACTACAAACTGAGTGGCCTAAAGCTAGAGACACGTGTCCCTTCACAGTTCTGGAGGCTGGGGACCTGAATTCTGGGCAGCTTCCTCTGCTTACAGCTGGCTGCATTATTTCAGGCTCTTCTGTCTTCCATGGCTATCTTTCCTTCTTGTCTCTGTTCTTGTTAAGAGGACACCAGTTATATTGGGTTAAGGGCCAATCCAACTTCGGTGTGACCTCATTCTAACCAACGGCATGAGCAATGAGCCTATTCTAGAATAAGGTCACATACTGATAAAATTACCATCGGGGCTTCAACATATCTTTTTTTTTTTAAGATTTTATTTATTTACTTGACAGAGATCATAAATAGGCAGAGAGGCAGGCAGAGAGAGAGGGGGAAGCAGGCTCACTGCTGAGCAGAGAGCCTGATGCGGGGCTTGATCCCAGGACCCCGAGATCATGACCCAGGCTAAAGGCAGAGGCTTTAACCCACTGAGCCACCCAGGTGTCCCTCAATATATCTTTTTTGGAGGGGATATGACTCAACCCTAATAATACCAGAGGTTAAAAGTACAATATGCCTGGTTTAAAATAATGTGATGAATGACTTAAGACTCTACCCTTGTGGAAGGAAGGAATGATAGAAAGATGGGTTCTCATAGAAAAGAAAAACTGAGAACAGTACACTGATTTAGCAAATAAAATCTGTTGACAGCCAATCTTGGCAATGAAGTTAGACATCCATGCTTGATATTTCCCTTGACCTTCATATTCACACTAAACTCACAGCTCGTAACATGTCAACAAGCCATGTGTTTTCTTACCTATAGTAGAAGCAGTGTTTCCTTTCACATACTGGACATTTAACACAATTCTGACATAAAGATGAAATCTTAGCATTAACACAAGTTTAGGTAATATTTCCAGTAGTGTATCTTCAACACACTAGGAAATGTCACTATGTAGTCTAATGAGGTATATCCCTGCTGTTCTGGATTCTCATTAGAAACCACTAGAAAAATGATGTCATTTAGATACAATCATAAGCTCTACCCCTTTATGCTTCATTTTCTCATTATATTATTTCCACTGTGATTTTGGCTATCAGAAATAAGCTGAATTTCCTTAAGTAGAGCAGTTAGTTAATTGGTTTGAGGATTCTTGGTTAGAATACAGATTTTAGCTTCAAATTTGTATGTAAATATTATCATAATAAAGAAGAAAAATATCTATCAAGATGCATTTCTTAATACATACAATGAGAAAAAGAGAAGAGAAAATATAATATATAGATATCAAATTTGCAACCAAGTGCTGCTGCTCTGTTTTATGCTGAATAATGGGTTTTTTTAATAAAGACTCAATGGCATATTTCAAGTAATTCCTTGAAAAAGCATCAAGCCAGTGAACATGTTTACATTTTTTGGCTTTATGAGTTTAACACTGCCCTAGTTTCTATAAGCAGCACTGTCGAATATGGTTACCACTGTGGTGGCTGAGCTGATATGTGGCTCGGTTGAATTTTTAATTTAAATTGTTTTAATAAAATTAAATTTAAAAACTAAAACAGAGTAAATTATTATTATTACTTTTTTTGATTAAGTACATTGTTATTGTTAGGGTAGGATTACCCTTTATCATAACTATTGAAAACACAGGATTGAAACAGAGGAGTATTGTGACTACACACCAGAATTTGAACACCGAGAACAAAAACTTGACATAAAATACCTCAATAATAAGTCTGAACTATTTGATTACACATTGAAATACTATTTTGCACATGCATTTCCTATTTTTTGTGAATCTATACATTAAACATTAACATTAAAATGTTATGTATGTGGCTCAGATTATTTTTCTATTAGATAGTGCTATGTATAGAGTAACCTAAGGAAAACAGTTCTACAGTTTCGGAAGATTTACAAACAGTTCAGTCTTAGGATGAAGTGGGGTATTTTGCCAGAAAAAGAAGAATGAAAGGAGCGTTTCAAACTCAAATCTGTCAATCAAACCTATGTGCTGGCTATCTCACATTTCTCAGGAAATTATACTTCAATGCCCCATGACTTGTATGACAAGTGCTATTACTTCTTTTTTGAATTAAACTTGAATTTACATGCAAAAAACTCCCAACTCCTACCCCATATGCATGTGTGTGTGCGTGTGTGCACACACACGTGCACATACATGTGCATACACACATACACAAAACACGCACACACATACATGTGCACAAATGAATGTGGGGGGAGGGGCAAAGAGAGGGAATCTCAAGCACTCTCCCCATGGGGCTGGATCCCAGAACCCTGAAATCATGACCTGTGTTGAAACCAAGAGTCAGAAGCTTAGCCGAATGAGCCTCTCAGGTGCCCCACATTCAGTCTATTTTCATGTAAGAATTGAACTGACCACCTCTAAGGAGTTAGGTCAAGGATGGTTTTCTAAGACTTAAAGGAAAAAATACCTGCTCTCAGGAAGCTATCATTCACTTGAACAAATACTAATCAAATCCATACTATGTACAAGGCCCAAATTAAGGTATCTTGTTCTTTCCTTTAATGTGTTTTCCTAAAATAAAATACTGGCTTTGTCATATAATTGATTGATTGCTATTATTTTCCATGGGTGTAAAAATAACCACTCCTGAGTCATTACTGGTATCACCGGCTTACTAATGTATTCTCTGTGAGAGTCCATAAAGCTAAACGAAGCACAGATAATTTAAACACATGCCATCAGCAGTCCTAGTACTTAGAAAAATCGTTATTATATTGGTACCCTGTTTTCTGTTTTTTTCTATACATACACATGTAATTGTGTACACCATATATGTATTTTTGAATCTTTATATTCAGTTAACAGAATGTCATAAACACTTTCCATATTATTAACTATTTTAATATTTTTCAAAGATTATTCTTAACTATTTTGATTAAGTCAAAATTCTCCCTTTAACCATATACAGACTGCTTTCAATATTTCTCGATTATAAATAATACTTTGGTGTTTATTGTTGCAAAGTAAATCACTTTGTGTATCTCCGATTAGTATAATTTCCAAAAGGCAGAATTACATGATAAAGAAGGCAACTATTTAGAACACTTATGAAAAACTGCATAAAAGAAAAGTTGTTCCGAAGATCATTCTATTTATGTAGTTCATAAAAACATCATTTCACAAACTTTTACCAGTACTAAATATTTTCTACTTTGTAGTTTTAAAATTTTATATTTTGTAAATTTTATTTTCATATCACTTGTCAACTTTGCATATAAAATTATATTCAGTTTTAGGTGTCATATTTTCTGTATGTTTCGTCACTTTCCTTTGATTAATTTAAAAAGGCATTTTCTTAGTACCTTCTTAAAATCCTGTCCTTTTAATGGCATAATAAGTGCAAACTGAGCAAACCAAAAGAAAGGAGAACAGGAAAGAACAGAGTTGTTTCTTCCCACAACTTAGTAGTTTTCCTTTCTTTGGGGGAAGAACAACACAACCCTCCCCCCTTGCCTATGATTGATTTTCCCTTTAACATCAGAAGTAGAAAAGTGTGGAGAGGAAACATGCTCACTGAGAGACTCAGACCCGACTTTCTGAATGGATGGAAGCTTCCACTGTTTGTACTTTTGATGCACAAAAAATCAATGATAAAATTAAAGCAAACAGATCCTCACAGAAATGAGATTTTTAAATATTATCAAAAGATACTGTAGACCCTCCTTACCTCTTCTGTGACCTATTTTCTATGGCCTGTAGTAGATGAAACCATTAACAAAGATTTTTCCATACTGCTCCTACACTGAGATTATCCTCAGACTACTGTTTTCTAGGTTTGCGGGCACAATGTGAATTAATCCACTCTGGTGGAAATGTGCTGGCCAATGGAGCCAGCAGCCGGATGGACTGCAGGTGCATGATAGGTGTGATTCAGCTCACGCAGCTCCAGGGCTCAGCTCAGCAGCCGAGACCAACCCCCTAGAAGAATCATCTGGACATAAGTGCAACTGAATTCAATCAGGAAAGCCTTGAATTTTGGAGTCAATCTCCCAGAAAATGCCAAATTACATGGAAAATTACTCTGGTTTACCTTGGAGATAGCTTCCCACTTAGAAAATTAACCTGCAGAAGGAGTTTCTTTCTGCAATGACAAAGCTTACAGTGTGTCCTCAACACCATACAAGTAACAGGACCCCAAATAATGGTGCAGAAATAGAGGAGTTGTAGGGTTCAAGAGAATATCCAGCACAAATAAGAGGAAGACTAGCTGAGTACACTCAACTGTGTATCTCCTAAAACACTGACATGTGAAAATGTTAAATCCTTCCATTTGGGAACCATGAGATATAACCTCATAATTTTTTTTTACATTTGTTTTTATTTAGGGTTCTTTCAAAACTTCCAACATGTAACCACACATACATGGGAGAGAGAATCATGACTACATACCTCAATGTACTGAACACAGGGAGGCTGGAAAAAATACATAGGTTGACTGACTTATAATGAAAAGATGAGTTTTCCTTCTTGACTAAAGAGCGACCTGAATTATTTGTAATCCCCTATCTGCTATTCACAGAGCCTAGAAATTTGAGCTCTCCTGTGAAGTCCTCTGACTGTAAACTGAATCTTCTGCTCATTTTCTACTCTCTTCCTATCATTTCATTCCATTATCCTGACATATAAAGTCTTACATAACAAGTAGATTTATATAGTCTATCTAGCGCTATAATAAGATAGAGTGGGGATTTCTCCACTACAAGGTGTCAATGATGGTAACACAGGCACATTAGCTATACAGAATTTTAAAACACAATGAAGCAGACTATAGTCCAATCTGGTTTTTATTATGACCAAACACCAGGAATTCTACACAATGAGATGACAAAATGCTCCTGTTCTTCACAGAAGATCACTCATCCCCACTTCTACCCCTGTTTGGAATACACTCACAGCTCTCCTTCATCAACTGCCAAAGATTTGAGGAAAGAATCATTTTTAACCTAATTCATCCATCCATCCATCCATCCATTCATCTATTTCCTATGTATCTGTATCTGTGGCCATACAGACAATACTCAGCAAATGTTGGTAGAACATGTCAATGAATAGTGCAGGTAGAAGGTCTTAAAGGAAGGAAAAGGAGAAAGCTGGATTTCTTATTAAAATATATCAGAAAATATCTTCCACATTAAAACAGGGAAAATATTATATGAAACCAAATAAATGATGGGAAGTTTTCACAAAGTCATCAAGTTGTGAATAAAGGTTATTGAAATATATGGTAAAGAATAAAATAAGCAGCAACTTAAGAAGAAAACTTGTGTCTCACATCTGCTCATGTGTCTGCCTGCAAACACCTAGGACACGTGTTGAAATAAGAACTCTCCTTTGCATTGGTTTTCTGCATCTCAAAGAGTGGCTATCATTGACACAGTCAAATCCAGAAATGTGAGGAAATGGATTTTGGAATATGCAGACCATGACTGCTCTTTATGATGCAGAAGAAATCATCCTGGATGGTACTCATGCCAAGTAGATACCAGCAAACTACAATAGATCTGCGCTGGGGAAGATGGATTTGGCCAAGTCCACAAAGCAGGCAAGAAGTGGGAGTGGATAAATCTCTTTTAAAAATGAGAAAAAGAAAGTTGAGGGGCACCTGGGTGGCTCAGTTAGTTGAGTATCTGCCTTTGGCTCAGGTCATGATCTCTGGGTCCTGGGATCGAGCTGCATGATGGGCTCGCTGCTCAGCGGGGAGTCTGCTTCTCCCTCTGCCCCTCCTCCTGCTTATGCTCTCTCACTCTGGCATAAATAAATAAAATCTTTAAAAAAATAAGAAATAAAAAAATAAAAATGAGGAAAAAAGAGGTATGGATCCCAGAGATACAAATGTATTGATTCAAAGGGGCACCCACACCCCAATGTTTATAGCAGCAATGTCCATGTCAGCCAAACGTTGGAAGGAACCCAGACGTCCATCAACAGATGAATGGATAAAGCATATGTTATATATATATATATATATATATATATATATTTAATGGAAAATTGCTGGCTATCAAAAAGAATGAAATCATACCATTTGCAATGATGTGGATGGAACTGGTGGTCATTATATTGAGCGAAATAAGTCAATCAGAGAAAAGACAATTATCAAATGGTTTCACTTATATGTGGAATTTAAGAAACAAAACAGAATATCATAGAAGAGAGGAAAATAATAAAACAAGACAAAACCAGAGAGGGAGGCAAACCATAGAGACTCTAAATCATAAGAAACAAACAGAGGGTTGCTGGAGGGGACGGGAGTTGGGAGAATGGAGTAAATGGATGATGGTCATTAAGGAGAGCACATGATGGGGATGCCTGGAGGGCTCAGTCAGTTAGGTGTCTGCCTCTGGCTTGGGTCATGATCTGGGAGTCTCATAATAAAGCCCTGCACTGGGATCGCTGTTCAACGGGGAGTTTGCATCTCTCTCTGTCCCTCACCCCACTTGTACTCTCTCTTTCTCACTCTCTCCCTCTTGCTCTCTCTCAAACTATATAAATATATATATATATGTATATATATATATATATACATATATATATATATTTTAAAGGGAGGAAAGGAGTGGATGGAATGAGCATCATGATGGATTCCAACATGAAGAAATGAGCACTGGGTGTTATAGAAAACTGATGAATCACTGATCTCTACCTCTGAAACTACTAATGTGTTGTCTGTTAATTAATTGAATTTAAGTTTAAAAAATGAGGGGGAAAAGTTCAATTCTACCAAAATAGCAAAATATTGGAGGTGTACATACATATAGGAGGTATACACACACGCGTATATATGGAAAAATTTGTAAGACAAAATCAAATACTGAAGGAATATGGATTTCCTTTGGAATAAAAAACAAAATGGGCATATGCAGTACAAAATCATGGTAAATCACATGTCTAATGCTGAAGAACTTCTGATTTTGATAATAATAATTTAAATGTCATTGTATCCCAGCTACAAGATTGAGTATGAAGAAGTTAATCATTAAACTATGATAGAATTGACTTTCATGCAGAAAGAAACATGGAAGGAAAAGGTTCATCTTTTATACTAAGTACAAAGTCATTTGGTGTCACTGCAAATGTAAATTGAAAGGGGAATTTATTATTTTGATGTGTACTCTCCTCTACTCAAATTAAGGCAGAGAGCTATTCAAGAATGTAAACTTCCCTGCATGCAACCAAGCCAGTGTTTGAAAGGGCTTTCAATCTGTGGCTATTAAAATTGCATTATATACAGCATATAATTTTATATATATGGTATATATTATGTACCACACATATACAATACACGTATTATACTATAAATGATGTATATAATTCATTGTAACTTACATTGCATATAAGTCATGCAATATATAAATTCTAAATACTGGGTATAATCATGACCAAGTTTTCATAAATTCACATACCATGAACCTAGAGTATATTTTCAACATTATAAGTAAATCGGAACTTCAAAGTTTCATGTGAAAAAAGGAATAGTTACCAATCAGATGTAAGTGAAAGCTGACATTACCTTTTCACTACCCTTTAATCTCCTTGAGGACAGAGATCTCTGGTTCCCTCCCACTAACCTTCAGTGAATAAGGTTACATAAAAATGAACAGTCCAGGTGGGGCAAGACAGAAACATGACTACGGTGTCAGGAACAAGATGAACGAACTATTGTCGGGTACTGGGCATTGCATAATATGCATATTTGGTGTTGACATTCTAGATGACAGAATGCAGAATGCGATAAACTGCGGCAGAAGCAAATGACTCTGATCGTGACGGTTTTGCCTGTGAGTTTCTGACACAGTGGACTGTAGGCACCAGGACATGAGCTCTGGACAGACAAGGGGCGGACAAGGTCATGGGCTCTTTTCCAAGCAGAACTCCCTGGGAGCATCCCCGTTCTGCTCCAGGCTTGTCTTCAGACACCCCTTGTCGTTTTTAGCACAGAGTCTACAAATCTGGCTCTGTTCTCGAACACTGTTACTTCTACTTCTCCTATGTTGGCTTCAACATACCCAGACACAGATACGGCAGTTACCAACTTGGATTCCTCACATTCTTGCTCCCCAAGTTAGGCCGTTTTGGTCATTGTTTTCTTACTGTTAGCAGCTCCAGAAAAATGTTTTGGAATTAATAAAAGATGATACCAACTGAAAAGAAAGTCACACACCATCTAAAATTGACTCTTACCAAAGTGGTAGAGTGTTGTACACACTTCTTGTGAACTTTCCTCCTGCCTTCCCGCCGTCTGGCAGCCCCCTGCATGCACTCAGACTGTAGTGCGGGGACTGAAACCAAGTCCCTACTCGTGCAAAAGGACATGCTACCAACCTAAGAGCAGTCATAGGTGTGAACACTGCCGAAGGCAACCTGGCCTGTGAGTTTCCTCTCCAGCCACAGCCATAAGCACGTAAGGCCCACACCGCCCATGGCTCCCACGCAGCAGCTGTCCCCACACACCCTGGCCCACCGTGGTCTCCCAGGAGGGGAGGCTGTACTGCCGCAATGCCCAGACCAGAGCACAAGCTGAAAGACAAGCTCTCTTCTGCCTGGATTTTAAAAGGCCCTAAGCAAACCCTGCCATCATCTAGCCAACTCTGCCTCACTAACCCAGGGCCTTTATGATTTCAATTTATCATGCAGCATATAGAAAGATTGTGCAGAAATGCAAAAACTTCTAGTGACACCTGATCAAACGGGTCATCTCCCTGCCTCCCCCATGGGGGTGCTACCCATCCCTCCTGCACGTAGGGCCCCCTGCATCTCCTGTAACACTGCAAGCTTGCGGCTGGGACGCTCACTCTGCAGCAGCTTTCTCTGTCCTCGGTGAACACCTCAGACACTCATCTTCCCCCTGTACCCTTGTCCATGTTTTGGTGTAAATGCTCATTCCCTTGGTGCCAAAGGTGAAACTCAGTATTGGACTACGTGGCCTGTAAGTGGGGCTGTGGGCAGAAAAGCCACAGTTACTACTCGAACTTGGTTTCCACATAAGTGTTTCAAAAATCTTGGGAGAAAATACAACTCTCAAAGTGCTTTGGGGAATTCTGTTGTTACTATGATTATTTTTTAATTTCACCAAAATTTAGTTCACTTCCAATTTGAATGGAAAGTAAGTTTGGCATCTCAGGGAAGGTGTTCAGTGGCTCTCACCATGGGAGAACTGCTCAGGTAGACATTTGGCTAAGAGTTTGAGCTCACCCTCGTGGGAGGACAGCAGGGTGAACAAATAGTATTGCTAGGCTGGTTAAATTCTAATTAAATGTGGAACATGGTGAGGGACAGATTAATATACTAAGGAAAAATTTTAATAACCTGAAAACCCTAAAATTAAACACAGCAGGTTGAAAGGATTTAGAGTGATTACCAAAGACATTATGAACTATCAATTTATATCAGGTAACACTGAATTTTTACATTTTTACCCAGATTTTCCTAATGTAAGGTGTTCTTATGAAAACCAAAATCAAAATAGCAATGCCTTAAATACCCAGGTGGCATTATAGTTCAGGTAACTTGATTTTTGGCATGTTTCTGGAAGAATTTCGGAGCATTATATAGTTACACACACACTGCTAGAGTCTAAATGTTGCTCATATTTACATTTTCCAATTGTTGAATAGTTTTAAAAAACAGAGGATAAAAAAAGGACTTCAGCCTATTTTCAGCTTCCCCAAACACCAGCCTGACTCCAGGAGTTACTAAAACCCCACTGCATTCGCACATGCACACCGGTGCCTTTAGGAATGGCTGGGTCCTGAGTAAGGGCCCCTAGGCCACAAGCATGCTCGACCTCCCCCAGGGACCCCACATGCTGTGTCGGCCATGACCAAATATGGACCTGGACTAACATTTCCTAAACACACATTTTGTGTCCAACACCCTCCATATTTCCCCCCAGGAGGTCCATGGAAATTAGCCCTGTTTTACAGGCTGGGAAGATGAAGGTGAAGGAGAAAAGCTGTTGGTCTGAGAATCCGTAGGAGAGCTGGAATTTGAATCCAAATTTTTATCCACGTCTGTAATTCCTGATTTTTTTCTATACCACAACAGACTTCATGTGTGAACTGCACTTATAGGTTTCCTAATATTTTTTTTGCAGCATTCTTTTGATATTCCACAAAAATCTCTTCATATGTAATGCCTTTAATTCTTTTATCAAGAAACTAAGAAGTAGCAGATTTGGTTCTCATTTTCTTCAGTTTATAGTTTTTAACTTCATAAAATTTGTAAATCCTTTTGAAAAATTATTTTTGTTTTAAAACAGTTTTCAATTTATCTTCATGTATGAAGATAGTACAGTTGGTTCAGCTACCCCACTGGAAAGGGCCATCTGCTCTCCTGAGCCCACCACTCAAATCTTGATCTCATCCAGAAACACCTGCACAGACACACCCAGAAATAATGTTTAACCAGACAAACGGACACATACAATTACCCACCACTGTGAGTATGGTACCCTTGTTACAGTTAATGAACTATTGATTTATTGTTATTGAATGAAGCATACTTCCTTCAGACTTGCTTGTTGCATAATATCCTTTCTCTGTTGCACACAATACCTCACTGTCCTATCTCCCTGGGCATCTCTGGGCTGTGACAGTTTCTCAGACTTCCATGGCCTGTATTGATCTCATGGCCACACACTCCTGGGGATCAGAAGTGTGGGTCTAGTATTCCATAGAATGCCCCCTCAATTTGTATTTGTCTGTTGTTTGGTTATTCTTGGACCTGAGGGAGGCAGACCATGGACAAGAAGTGTAATTTTCATCCAATCATATCAAGGACCTATGCTATTAGCACGACGTGTTACAGTTCATGGTAACGATGGTAGTTTATTTCAAGTTTCCCAATGAAAGGTCTTTTTTTTCCCTCAGGATTTCAGTTTTTTACTTTTAAATTGAAGCCCAATTGACATCAAATATCCTATTAGTTGCAGGTGCACAATGCAGTCACTTGGCATTTGTCTGTCTGTCACCATACAAAGTTACTATGACAGAACAGACTGGAGGTCTGTACCTCTGAATCCCCTTCACCTGTGCCACCTGCCCCCTGTGACCCCTCCCCACCCTGGTAACAGATGCTCTGTTTCCTTTTCTATGAGTATGTTTTGTTTTAATTCCACCTATGCATGAGACCCTATGGTACTGGCTTTTCTCTGATTTCATTTAGCATACCTCTCTAGATCCACCTGTGCCCGTCCTTTCTTATGGCTGAGTCCTATTCCATCATATATATATATATATATGGAATATATATATATATATATATATATATATATATATATATCAGAAGGAGAGTTCCTGGATTGTACGGTAGTTCACTTTTAACTTGCTAAGGAACCTATACACTTTTTCACACAGTGGCTGCCCCAGATCACAGCTCACGGAGGGTGTATAGGGTTCCCTATTCTCCACATGCTCACCAACACCCGCTGTTTTTTTGTGTTTGGTAATAACCCAATCTAACCGGTGTGAAGTAACATCTTGTCGTGGCTTTGTCTTGCATTTCCCTGATGACAAGTGATGTTGAGCATCTTTTCAGTAGCCTATTGGCCATCTGGATGTCTTCTTTGGGAAAAAAAAAAAAAGTCTGTTGAGTTCTCTGCCCATTTTGAGTGAAGTAGTTAATCTTCCTGATAATAAGCTGTGTAAATTTTCTATATATATTTGGATACTAACCCCTTACAGAATGTAAAGGTAATCTTTTTCCCCTCACTTTTCATATTGTACATGTGTGGTCAACATTTAAGGGATGGGAATTACATTCAACATCTTTGTGGGGGGGAGCATTTCTATTTCTTTTTTCTAATTATAATAATTGGCAATTATAGAACTTTTAAAAATAAAAAATCATCTATAATCTGATAGACTATTACATAGTATCAGTGATTCCAAAGTGTGAGAGTTGCAACATAGGAGACATTTGTTAATAAGGTCCCATTGTGAGAAATTTACTTCTTTTGTTCTCTTTTGAATCAATGAGAAAACCAGGAGGAAAGTTAAGTGTCTGTCTGTTATTTGCAATTATCGGACACTGTATCACTTTTTAGCACAATTGGGGCTGCCTCGGGCTCCAATGTTTATAAGCAACTCTTTCTACCTGGATCAAACGACAATATTTTATTTATGTTATGTTAATTTTTAGAATCATGATTATTTTTTGTCAGTAACAGCAGCTTCAAATTATAAAAATGAAATAAAATTACACATGTAAAAGCATTTTAGTGAGCCAATTAAAACATCTATGTAGGAGGAGTCAAGATGGTGGAGAAGTAGCAGGCTGAGACAACATCTGGTAGCAGGAGATCAACTAGATAGCTTGTCAAACCATTGCGAACACCATCAAATCCAACAGGAGATCGAAGAGAAGAAGAGCAACAATCCTAGAAACAGAAAATCGACCACTTTCTGAAAGGTAGAACCGGTGGAGAAGTGAATCCAAAGTGATGGGAAGATAGACTGTGTGTGTGTGGGGGGGAAGTGGCGGAGCAACGGAGCACAAAATCAGGACTTTTAAAAGTCTGCTCCATGGAGGGACATTGCTCCAGAGGCTAAACTGGGAGGAAGCCCACATGGGGTCAGCATAACCCCACATCCCCCGGGGTCACAGAAGAACCGGGGGTGTCTGAGTGTCGCAGAGCTTGCAGGTATTAGAGCGGGGAAGCAGGCTATAGAGACAAAGCTGAGGAGTGAGCTCTCAGCTCGGGGTTACCTTGAACTGGTCACAGGCTCAGTAAGTTCGGAGCATAGCCAGAGGCCACAGAGACGGAAGTGACCAGGCACTTTTCTCCAAGTGCGACCGATTGAGCGCTTTCCTACAAGCGCAACCAGAGGCCAGGGAGACGGGGGCAGTTGGGCACTTTTCTCTGAGGGCGCACTGAGGAGCAGGACCCCAGGCTCTCCACCCGAGCCAGATTGGGAGGCCGCTGTCTTCATTCCTGTCTTCCGGAACTCTATAGAAAGTGCTCAGGGAACAAAAGCTCCTGAAAGCAAACCCGATCAGATTGCTTAGCCCAGCCCCTGGTAAGGGCGGTTCAATTCCGCCTGGAGCAAAGACACTTGAGAATCACTACAACAGGCCCCTCCCCAGAAGATCAATAAGAAACCCAGCCAAGACCAACTTCACTCACCAAGGAGAATAGCTGAATTCCAGAGGAGGAGAAAGCAAATATTATCTGGACAAAATGACAAGGCAGAAAAACTCACCACAAAAAAAAAAAAAAAAAAAAAAAAAAAAAAGAACAAGAGGTAGTACCGAAGGCTGGGGACCTAAACAATACAGACATTGCTAATATGACAGATCTAGAGTTCAGAATGACAAATCTCAAGGTTCTAGCCGGACTCAAAAATGGCATAGAAGATATTAGAGAAACCCTCTCCAGAGAGATAAAAGCCCTTTCTGGAGAAATAAAAGAACTAAAATCTAAACAAGTTGAAATAAATAAAAGCTATTAATGAGGTGCAATAAAAAATGGAGGCTCTTACTTCTAGGATAAATGAGGAAGAAGAAAGAATTAGTGACAAAGAAGACCAAATGACAGAGAATAAAGAAGCAGAGCAAAAGAGAGACAAACAAATACTGAACACGAGGAGAGAATTTGAGAGATAAGTGACACCATAAGACAAAAAAACATTAGAATAATTGGGATTCCAGAAGAAGAAGGAGAAGAAAGAAAGAGGGGAACAAAGGGTATACTGGGGAGAATTTCCCTAATATGCAAAGGGAACAAACATCAAAATCCAGGAGATGCTAAGAACACCCCTCAAAATCAATAAAAATAGGTCCACACCCCATCACCTGATAGTAAAATTTACAAGCTTAGCAAAAAAGAGAAAATCCTGAAAGCAGTCCGGGAAAAGAAGTCTATAACACACAAGGGTAAAAACATTAGATTGGCACAAGACCTATGCACAGAGACCTGGCAGGCCAGAAAGAACTGGCATGATATATTCAGAGCACTAAATGAGAAAAACATGCATCCAACAATACTATATCCAGCTAGGCTATCATTGAAAATAGAAGGAGAGATAAAAAGCTTCCAGACAAACAAAAACTGAAAGAATTTGCAAACTCCAAACCAGCTCTACAGGAAATATTGAAAGGGGTCCTCTAAGCAAAGAGAAACCCTAAAAATAATCAGAAAGAAACAGAGACAATATACAGTAACAGCCACCTTATAGGCAATACAATGGCACTAAATTCCTATCTCTCAATAGTTACCCTGAATGTTAATGGGCTAAATGCCCCAATCAAAAGACACAGGGTATCAGAATGGATAAAAACCAAAACCCATTAATATGCTGCCTACAAGAAACTCATTTTAAACCTGAAGAAACCTCCAGATTTAAAGTGAGGGGGTGGAAAACAATTTACCATGCTAATGGACATCAGAAGAAAGCTGGGGTGGCAATCCTTATATCAGATCAATTAGATTTTAAGCCAAAGACTATAATAAGAGATGAGTAAGGACACTATATCATACTCAAAGGGTCTGTCCAACAAGAAGACCTAACAATTTTAAATATCTATGCCCCTAATGTGGGAGCAGCCAACTATATAAACCAATTAATAACAAAATAAAAGAAAAACATCAACAATAATACAATAATAGCAGGGGGCTTGAACACTCCCCTCACTGAAATGCACAGATCATCTAATCAAAAGATCAACAAGGAAATACAGGCCTTAAATGACACACTGAACCAGATGGACATCACAGATATATTCAGAACATTCCATCCCAAAACAACAGAGTATACATTCTTCTGTTGTGCACATGGAACATTCTCCAGAATAGATCACATCCTGGGAAATAAATCAGGTCTCAACCTGTTGCAAAAGACAGGGATCAATCCCTGCATATTTTCACACCACAATGCTCTGTAGCTAGAACTCAGTCACAAGAGGAAATTCGGAAAGAACCCAAATTCACGGAGACTAAACAGCATCCTTCTAAAAAATGAATGGGTCAACCAGGAAATTAAAGAAGAATTGAAAAAATTCATGGAAACAAATGATAATGAAAACACAATGGTTCAAAATCTCTGGGACACAACAAAGGCAGTCCTGAGAGGAAAATATATAGTGGTACAAGACTTTCTCAAGAAATAAGAAAGGTCTCAAATACACAACCAAACCCTACACTTAAAGGAGCTGGAGAAAGAACAAGAAAGTAAGCTTAAACCCAGCAGGAGAAGAGAAATCATAAAGATAAGAGCAGAAATAAAAAATAATAGAAAAAATCAATGAAATTAGGAGATGGTTCTTTGAAAGAATTAATAAGATTGACAAACCCGTGGCCATAATTATCAAAAAGAAAAGAGAAAGGACACAAATAAATAAAATCATGAGTGAAAGAGGAGAGATCAAAACCAACACCAAAGAAATACAAACAATTAAAAGAACATAATATGAGCAACTCTAGACCAACAAATCTGACAATCTGGAAGAAATGGATACATTTCTAGAGACATATAAACTACCACAACTGAACCAGGAAGAAATAGAAAACCTGAACAGACCCATAACCAGTAAGGAGATTGAAACAGTCATCAAAAATCTCCAAACAAACAAAAGCCCAAGGCTAGACGACTTCCCAGGGGAATTCTACTAAACATTTAAAGAAGAACTAATTCCTATTCTCCTGAAGCTGTTCCAAAAAATAGAAATGGAAGGAAAACTTCCAAACTCCTTTTATGAGGCCAGCATCACCTTGATCCCAAAACCAGACAAGGATCCCATCAAAAAAGAAAACTACAGACCAACATCCTTGATGAACACCAATGTGAAAATTCTCACCAAAATACTAGCCAATAGGATTCAACAGTACATTAAAAGGATTATCCACCACGATGAAGTGGGATTTATTCCAGGGCTGCAAGGTTGGTTCAACCTCTGCAAATCAATCAATGTGATACAGTACACTAATAAAGGAAAGAATAAGAACCATATGATACTCTCAATAGATGCTGAAAAAGCATTTGACAAAGTGCAGCATCCCTTCCTGATCAAAACTCTTCAAAGTGTAGGGTTAGAGAGCACATACCTCAATATAATCAAAGCCATCTATAAAAAACCCACCACAAATATCATTCTCAATGGAGAAAAACTGAAAGCTTTTCCACTAATGTCAGGAACATGGCAGGGATGTCTATTATCACCACTGCTATTCAACATAGTACTAGACGTCCTAGCCTCAGCAATCAGACAACAAAAAGAAATTAAAGGCATCCAAATCAACAAAGAAGTCAAACTATCACTCTTTGCAGATGATATGATACTATATGTGGAAAACCCAAAAGACTCCACTCCAAAACTGCTAGAACGTGTACAGGGATTCAGTAAAGTGTCAGGATATAAAGTCAATGCACAAAAATCAGTTGCATTTCTTTACACTAACAACAAGACAGAAGAAAGAGAAATTAAGGAGTCAGTCCCATTTACAATTGCACCCAAAACCCCAAGATACCTAGGAATAAACCTAACCAAAGAGGGAAAGAATCTATACTCAGAAAACTATAAAGTATTCATGAAAGAAACTGAGGAAGACACAAAGAAATGGAAAAATGTTCCATGCTCCTGGATTGGAAGAACAAATATTGTGAAAATGTCTATACTACCCAAAACAATCTACACATTTAATGCAATCCCTATCAAAATGCCATCCATTTTTTTCAAAGAAGTAGAACAAACAATCCTAAAATTTATATCGAACCAGAAAAGACCTCAAATAGCCAAAGGAATATTGAAAAAGAAAGCCATAGTTGGTGGCATCACAATTCCAGACTTCAAGCTCTATTACAAAGCTGTCATCATCAAGACAGCATGGTACTGGCACAAAAACAGACACAGAGATCAATGGAACAGAATAGAGAGCCCGGAAATAGATCCTCAACTCTATGGTCAACTAATCGTTAAAGCAGGAAGGAATGTCCAATGGAAAAAACACAGCCTCTTCAACAAATGGTGCTGGGAAAATTGGACAGCCACATGCAGAAAAATGAAATTGGACTATTTCCTTATACCACGCACAAAAATAGACTCAAAATGGATGAAGGACCTCAATGTGAGAAAGGACTCCATCAAAATCCTTGAGGAGAACACAGGCAGCAACCTCTTTGACCTCAGCCACAGTAACATCTTCCTAGGAACATCATCAAAGGCAAGGAAAGCAAGGGGAAAAATGAACTACTGGGATTTCATCAAGATCAAAATCTTTTGCACAGCAAAGGAAACAGTTAACAAAACCAAAAGACAACTAACTGAATGGGAGAAGATATTTGTAAATGACATATCAGATAAAGGGCTAGTGTCCAAAATCTATAAAGAACTTAGGAATCTCAACACCCAAAGAACAAATAATCCAATCAAGAAATGGGAAGAAGACATGAAAAGACATTTCTGCAAAGAAGACATCCAGATGGCCAATAGACACATGAAAAAGTGCTCCACATCACTTGGCATCAAGGAAATACAAATCAAAACCACAATGAGATATCACCTCACACCAGTCAGAATGGCTAAAATTAACAAGTCAGGAAACGACAGATGCTGGCGAATATACGGAAAGGGGAACCCTCCTACTAGAGGGTTGGTGGGAATGCAAGCTGGTGCAGCCACTCTGGAAAACAGCATAGAGGTTTCTCAAAATGTTGAAAATAGAACTAACCTATGACTCAGCAATTGCACCACTGGATATTTACCCTAAAGATACAAATGTAGTGACCCAAAGGGGCACATGCACTTGAATGTTTATAACAGCAATGTCTACAATAGGCAAACTATGGAAAGAACCTAGATGTCCATCAACAGATGAATGGATAAAGAAGATGTAGAAGAAGATGTAGAATATATATGCAATGGAATACTATGCAGCCATCAAAAGAAATGAAATCTTGTCATTTACGATGATGTGGATGGAACTAGAGGGTATCATGCTTAGCGAAATAAGTCAATTGGAGAAAGACAACTCTCATATGATCTCCTTGATATGAGGAAGTGGAGATGCAATGTGGGGGGGTTGGGAAAAGAAAATGGAAAGGAAAAGAAAAAATGAAAAAAGGTGGGATTGGAAGGGAGACAAACCATAAAATACTCTGGGGGGAGGGGGAACAGGAGAGGGTGGTAGGGATATGGACATTGGGGAGGGTATGTGCTATGAGTGCTGTGAAATGTGTGAACCTGGCGATTCACAGACCTGTACCTCTGGGGATAAAAATACATTATATCCTTATTAAAAATAAATAAACAAATTCAATTAAATAAAAGCAAAAAAAATATATGTAAATATAGTGGTACAAGTTGTTTGCAGAAATAGCAACTGTTATTGGCAGCTTTTTGAGAAGTATTCATTTATCATAAGAAGAGGCAAGCTGCCAAAACTATTGGTAGAGTCCAAGTGTGTCTGCAGGTGCATGAACTCTGTGTAAATATATTTTTTGTTCATTGCCTGACGATATGAACAATTTCATTTTTTACAATACATTATAAAATTCATGGAATCATTTGAGGTCTGGCGATTTGTCAAGGAAACTTAGTAGACTAAGGAGCAAACCAGAAGTTACATATTTATTACCCAGTCTGTGCACATGGAAATTCTTCAGTGTTCAGGTACCATTTCTTTTGTTTTGTGTATAGAAACCATCTCTTCCTATTTGCATGATCCCTGCAAATTTCATATACCATACTCCAGAAAAAACCAGTGGCACGATTACTCACAAAGCCACATCGCCTCCATACCACTGTTTATGCTGCAGCCATTGAGATGCTTCTGTCTGGGCAGCTCTGGCATTTACATAAAGCTACTCACAGGCCTCCCTGCCCCTGAGGTCCCACCATTCACTGTTCATTCACCCAAGCATGGTCCTTTGCAATTGCCTTTTCTCTGTTGGTTACCCTGCTTTGTTAAGGATGTCCCAAAAGGAAAGTCTTACCCAGAATATGCAGGAAAACATGAAAAGACTGTGTTAAAGTAAAAGGTCACGTTAAATATACTCTCTAGAATTTCACTGGGTAAACACAGAATGTGTCTTCTAAACATGTCTGTTACATTATCCAACATGTCTTCCCTTTAACCCTTGTCACCTTCATTGCTGCATTCCCAAATGTAGTCCCTGAATGCGAACCACACCCTTACCTTTCATACACTCCCTATCAGCAAGGAGGACAGTGAGACACTAATTGTCTGAGTGAGCAGTCTCCTCAAAGAATGTCTATTCTACTTCAAGAGTTCTCCAAGAGGCCCCGAAGTCACCTTCATGTTCACCAGCAATAACAGAGAGCCAACCAGAAGGACCCATGTGTTTGGAATGTCCCCAGGAAGAAGAGAGACCACCACCGCATGAGAGCTACTTCATAAAGGGTTGTCTGACCACATATCAGACCTTGGGCAGGTGAATGACCAGCTCACCAACAGAGGCACCATGAAGTCAGTGAGCCTTCAACATAGTGACTCCCTTCGTGGCTGCCCAGTGGTGGTAACAAGAGAAGGGGAGTGTCCAAAAATATGCCCTAATATGGCTCAAACCTCCGGAGATACACCAGGAGGCGAGTGCTGAACTTGACCTACATCTTACGTGAATGAGAATCATCAAAAATTAAGGTGTCTGCACTATTTGGATGACTCCATCTCAGGCCACTGGGTCACCAGACTGCCCTGTAGAACAAAGGCCAGATTAGCAGGCACCAGGATGAGGATATAAGCATAATTTCCCCCTCTTCCCAGCCCCTGAAGGCATCTGGCTGACCATAAGATCAGAGCTCAGTGAAGGGGAGATGTGGACTGAACTCCAGTCTGGGGTTACTCTTCCCAGATGGCACATTTGGGGTCTCCTAACCCTCTTGGAAGGATATAAACAAATTTTGAGAAAAGTAACCCAAACCATGGGGTCTCTGGAGCAAGGTATGAATGGAGGGAGCCTCCACTGCCTGGGTACAAGGGCAGAGCTGACTCGGTTATACCCCAAATTTCCTCTGGTTGATCACAGCATGAAGTATCCTCATTGTTAAAAATCCTTTGGTATGTAATGTGGAATAGTTGGAAAAAATCTAATTGATATTCTGTAATTTAACAGTTTAAAACATTTTGTAATGTGATGCATTAAAAAATAAACTTTTTGATTCATCACTTGAATATATGTGTGTGTGTATACATATTATACAAATACAATGTCATTATACATTTTTTCAGTATCTAAAACTTATATTTTCATGTGGTGTTTTAATGTTTTTCTTTTTAATTATGAGTGTTTTTATATTTAGTTATTTAATATGCTAATGTAAATATTTTCTGTTTCATGTTTGCCTTAAAATTATCATATCATATTTATCTCTCTGATTGACTGACTTTGCTTACCATAATACTTGTATGTGGAATTTCAGAAACAAAACAGATGAACATAGGGGAAGGAAACAAAAGACAGTGGGAAACAGACCAGAGAGACTCTTGACTTGGAGAACAAACTGAGGGTTGCTGGAGAGATGTGGGAGGGGATGGCCCAGATGGGTGATGGCATTAAGGACACTAATTCTGCTGAGCCCTGGGTATTGCATGTAAATGATGAGTCACTGAATTCTACTCCTGAAACCAACACTACCCTATAGTCTAACTACCTTGAGCTTAAACAAAATTTTAAAAATAAATTAAAAACACAATAAAGTTATCATAAATTAGATGCACAGCTTAGATAAAATACTGTCTTGAGTAATTTCCTTTGTTATGCTTTTTGAGAGTTCTAAGTTTTTAAAATTGATTAAATATCTTTGTATGTTGTTCCTTGTTTCGAATAATACTTTTTATCCATTTGTATTTATAAACCTTCATATGTTTATCAGGAATCAAACTGATTTTTTATTTTTACAAAATGTTTTCTAAGATCATTTTTAGAATCAGTAATGCCATACACATTGATGTGATCCATTATACATAAATTCACATAAATTTATAGGATTGTACTGTATTTGTTCATTTTATTTATATTCAGTGTTTGAAGGATATATATGACAGAATGCTTTAAAGTTTACTGTTATCCTAATTCTTTAAAGTACCTTGTTTAAAATATCAAAAATAGAAATGAAATACTATTTTTGATATACTTTTATAGGAAGAGAAGACTTTTAAGTCATTAACATTGTAGAGACCAGTGGCAGGCTGCCCCCACATGTGTCACTTTGGAATACTGATTATTTTAGCCGTGATTGTGGTTAGTACTCTGCGTTGTGGAATACTGATTATTTTAAATAACGTTACTTAGGGGACACAAAGACACTCAGACCCTCCTCTATCCCCTGAAGGCAGGAAATCAATCTCCCCATTGAAAGGTCCCTGTCCTGGAAGGTGAAAGGACTTCCTAATCTCCAGAAATAGGAAATTCAGAGCCAAGGATTTCATATAAACAATGTGATTTTTTTTTTTTTTACTAATTTACTACTGTCGCCCAAATTCTACTTAGAATTCTTTACTAATTGAAGTTTCCAATGCTGAGTTTTCCTTATCCTGTCAACTCCTCAGAAATGCATTGTCTCTTTGTCTAAAAAGTGTAAGAACTGTCCATCTTGGTCATTTCTTTGGGTCTCCCCCTTTCATCATGGGGCCTCCAGGCACATTTAATAAAACTTTGGGGTGCTTTCTCCTGTTCAACTGTCTCAGGTCAG
This sequence comes from Mustela nigripes, assembly GCF_022355385.1. NCBI lineage: Eukaryota > Metazoa > Chordata > Mammalia > Carnivora > Mustelidae > Mustela > Mustela nigripes. Next base: position 123,587,646 of record NC_081560.1, read on the forward strand.
TTTAACAGTTAGTCCAGAAGTAAGACCTTGGGAGCCAAGAAGAATTTTTCCTTCCCTTTGCCATCATCTGGGTTTAGAAGCAGGCTCACAAGGACGGGACATGGGATGAATGATAGAGGAGTCACTACAGAGCGATGCCCCTGGCTCCTCCTCCATCTGTGAGGACCAGGTTCCAAAGCCATCAGTGAGTGCAGCTGGGTTTGCACAAGGAGCATAGAATCGATAAAGAACTCAAATTGCATAAGAAAAACCACAGAGTCATGACTGCCAAGAATGACAGTCCTAGAGAGGAGAAACAAGGCAGGTCTGGGAAAGGCAAGGGCTGGAAGGTGTCCTTAGAGAGCATTTGAGGAAGTTGCACAGAAAGCAGCTGCCCTTCATCTCAGTCAAGGTCCTCAGAAGATGTCTGCACAGACTCTGAAGATGCCCCAAAGCTTCTGGATTTGTACATGATTTTCATTTGGATACCACGTTTTCCTGAATTTGCCCCATTTTCAGAACACAGACATGCAACTCTCCAATGGTCACTTCAAGCCTTGCTCACATGGTTTTGTTTTTTACCGTTGTGATTCAGCACACAGCTGAGGCAACACGTATTTGCTCTGCTCTGATCTACTCAATGTTCGGTGACAGAGGAAAACATTGTATGAACTTTGTTATAGCTTAACATCACCAGTGTTTGCTTTTTTAAATACAAGGTAAAATGAAAGGCTTTGAAAATGAGGAAAGCCTATCAAATACAGGCTGATACTTGGATTTTCTTACACAGTTCTGCATCACATTGTGTAACACCTTTCTCATGCCAAAGAAACTTGAATTCTCCTTCTATATATTACAATAACCAAAGGCACATAACTAAAGCTTGAAAGTAAACACATTTTAATGACCTATTAGCTATTAAAACAATGAGTTTTGGTAAATGAAAATGGAAGTATAATTTGATCAATTCAGTTTGCTATTAAAATAATACTGGAAGTAATCTGTTCTCATTCTGACATCTATAAATTCTGCATGTCCTCATCCCTCCTTACACCTAATCACATAGTTTATCACACTTTGAACACATGTTAACACATGATAAGGTTGTTCTTATCATTAGATATAACCATAAATTGAAGATGGACTCTAAATTGTTGCTTGGCAATAATTAAATACAAATTTGTAAAAATGTTAAAGTGTGAAGCTGAGATCAAAGTGAGACAAATGTTGACTGAAGAGATGGTGGGGGAAGAGATGCACATCTCCGCCTGAGACACCTGTCATGCACCTGCGTGCCTGTGTTCACAAGGACAGACACAGAGTCTCATCTGTGGTGACTTGGATCAGAGCCACTGTCAGACCCACATTTCAGGCCTAACATATACTAGCTGGGCAAGGTATTTAACTTAACTATATCTTATATTCCCACATTGTAATTTTTTTATGATTTTATTTATTTGAGAGGGAGAGAGTAAGAAAGCACGATTGGCAGGGAGGGGTAGAGAGAGAGGGAGAAGCAGACCGCCCACAGAACAGGGAGCCAGACTTGGAGCTTGATCCCAGGATCCTGAAGGCAGACGCTTAACCAACTGAGTCACCCAGCACCCCCACACACATTGTAATTTTTACATATTTATAAGACCTTCATATTCAAGAGAAAATATTTTTGAAGTAAAGGAGTCTTTAAAAATCATTACTTCTCTATCTTTCTTATTCCTTCCTCATTTTCAAAGCCTATCATTTTACCTTGTTTCTATTTTCCTGTCCCTCCACCATAGTGCATACCCATATCTGTCACCTCGGCCCCATGGATCTGGTTTCATCATTCACCTGTTTTCTCATCTACAGCTCCAACATTCTCTATTAGATCACAGCCTCCAGCATGCAATCATATCACATAATGGGAAAAAACATTTGCAAACAGTCTATCTGATAAAGAGCTGTTACCTAAAACAGACAAGGAACTTAATCAGGAAAATGAACAAAAATCTTAACAAATAAAAAAAAGTGGGCTAAGACCTTACCAGACATCCAACCAAAAAAGGTATACAGATATCAAACAAGCATATAAAAAGCTGTCAAATATCATAAGGCATTAGATAATTACAAATTAAAATGACAATGAGATACCACTTCACACCTAGTAGAACTGCCAAAATCCAAACCACTGGCCACAGGGAATGCTGATGGGATGTGGACTCATAGGGACTCAATCTCACTGTTGCTGGGATTGCAAAACAGTACCTCCACTTTGGAAGACAGGTTGGCGGTTTCTTCCAAAACTAAACACAATCCTACCATAAGATCCAACAACTGTGTTCCTTAATATTTTACCCAAACGAATTGAGAACTTACATCTTCACAAATTCTGCACATAATTGCCAGTAACTTGGACTCAACTAGGATGGCTTTTCAGTTGGTGATGGATAAATAAACTGTGGTCCATCCACACAATGGAATATGATTCAGTACTAAAAAGGAATGAGCTATAAACCCATGAAAAAGGATGTAATTTCAACTATATCACATTCAGGGAACGACAAGGTTACAGACACAGTAAAAAGATCAGTGGCTGCCAAGGACTGGGGGGAGAGTAAACAGGTAGAGCAAAGAAGAATTTAGGGTAGTGAAACTATTCTGATGGATGCTACAATTGTGGATACATGTCGTACACATGTGTCAAGACCCACAGAAGGCAGAGCACCAAGAATGAACCCCGTATAAACTACACAGCTCAGGTAGGTGGTCATGACATGTTACTTTAGATGCAGCAAAGAGAACAAATCCTCGCTGAGGAGTGAGATGTCCACAATGGCAGATGGTGATGTGTGTGGGCAAGAGATATATAGACAGTCTCTGTAGCTTTTACTCAATGTTCTATAAACCTAAAAACTGCTCTGAAAAGTAAAGTCCATTAAAAAAATGCTGAATGAAATAAGTCAAGCAGAGAGAGTCAATTATCATATGGTTTCACTTATTTGTGGAGTATAACAAATAGCATGGAGGACATGGGGAGATAGAGAGGAGAAGGGAGTTGGGGGAAATTGGAAGGGGAGGTGAACCATGAGAGACTATGAACTCTGAAAAACAATCTGAGGGTTTTGAAGGAGCAGGGGGTGGGAGGTCGGGGTACCAGGTGGTGGGTATTATAGAGGGCATGGATTGCATGGAGCATTGGGTGTGGTGCAAAAATAATAAATACTGTTATGCTGAAAATAAAAAATAAATTAAAAATGCTACATTTTTTACTTCATTTAAACTTGTGTTAAGTTATTTGACTATGTGAATACCTTTGGTGAAATTTTATGTGATTTTCCAGTATTTACAAGAGAATCACAAGACATACCCATTGTTTTTCATGCTTGCCTGTGGTATTAAAACAGTTTGATGCCCAGAAATCAGATCAGACAGGCCATGCCCCATGGTACAATTGAAATTATTCAATTATAAATTCAGAAACAGAGGGTACATAGCTTCTTTACATTGCTCAAGTTTTAATCCAATTTGTGGATTAAACTCTTTCATTCTGCCAGCAAAAGCAAGCTGAAACTGCTGTTCTAGCTGGTATATTTACTTGCACTCAGAACTTGCATTTATCCTCTCCAAAGAGAAATAGAATTTGGCTCCATTAGAACACAGCACCCATACACATATACACACAAGGTGACATGGCCCGAGTTTTATATATTTATAACTTAGGAGTTACATACACAAACATATTTATAAACAGGTACAGCCATCTGTCACATTAATCCTGTCCAAATGAAAGAATTACTTTTACTTCAACTCTTGACTGTTCTGAATGTGGGAAAGAACAATGACCCACTCTCAAATATTTGTGAGCAAAGCTTGGTCATTCTCCTTACTTACTCTGTGACTTTTGGAAAAATGATGAGCTTTATGTTTGGGAAATAGAAGTTCTTCCTCTTACTAGTTAGAAGATATTCAGTTAAAGTATTCAATGTCTTTGAGACCCAGAGTCTTCCCCCGACAAATCAGTATAACTTACAGCCTGAACAGTTCACAGTTCTTATTACAGAGTTATACGAAGGTGTATCTTATATTTGAGATTTTAAAATCCATGCAAGAAATGGTGTTAGCCGTATTTTCCACATTGATTATTTGAAAGATGACTAGACTAATTCAGAAGACCCAAAACCTATTCCAGGGTTAACCATGTGCTGCATTATTTTGGGCATAACACGAAGATATTTGTAAAATTCATCTTTCTCAACCATAATGAATAAAATTATTGAAGCTGTTGATCAACTTTCCCTTTGTCTTTCCAGTGCAAAATGATTTGTCTCAATTTTTGCCTCATTTCATTGTCTTCTTAATGTCAAATTCTTTCTTCCCCCCTCTCCCTCTCTCTCTGCATAAGTGTTTATGCATGTGATCACCAGTGAATGCAGCAATGGGATAGCAAAGATTAGCTTTTATTCTTTCATCAGCCAAATAGAAGCTCACATTAAATGTGTGCTATCTTTCTGCTAAAATATCTAAATATATATGCCAATTAAAATAATATGCACAGAAAAGCACTTTGCCTACTTAGCTTGATAAACGCCCTCCATAGTTATGCTTGCCACCTTCAGAATTTTTCCTTCTAGAATATGATTTATAACATAATATTCTAATTAAATAATTGGAAGTTATAATTTTATTTCCTAGATAAATTGTGAAGTATGGTATACCAACAATTTGCTTACATTTGAAAAAATAAAAACTAGCAAACCACTCTCTTAGAGCTCTACTGTAGTGACAGATCAGTATACCATATGTATTTTGGTCACTTTATCTGGCAATGCTTCAAGGATGAATTCACATGCTAAATAGTTTTAAGTTCCTAGATCTGGAAAAAGATTTTAGCAACTAATAACAAATTTAATTTAGAACTGAAAAATTATTAATATATATACAAACAACACAAAGTGAGAGATTTCCTTTAACATCAAGTTGGGTTCAGTAATGTTTTAGAAGCATGCAGCCACTTTGGAAAACAGTATAGAGATTCCTTAAGAAATTAAAAATAGAGCTTCCCTATGACCCTACAATTTCACTACTGGGTATTTACCCTAAAGATACAGATGTAGTGAAAAGAAGGGCCATCGGTACCCCAATATTCATTGCAGCAATGGCCACAGTCACCAAACTGTGGAAAGAACCAAGATGCCCTTCAGTGAACAAATGGATAAAGAGGATATGGTGCATATATACAATGGAGTATTATGCCTCCATCAGAAAGGATGAATATCCAACATTTATATCAATATGGATGGGACTGGAGGAGATTATGCTGAGTGAAATATGAAAGAAAAAATAGGATTTTTCTTACATGTGGAGAATAAGGAATAACATGGAGGACATGGGGAAATGGAGAGGAGAAGGGAGTTGGGGGAAACTGGAGGGGAAGACAAAACATAAGAGACTGTGGACTCTGAGAAACAAACTGAGGGTTTTGGGGCAGGGTGGGAGGTTGAGTGAACCTGGTGGTGGATATTATGGAGGGCACAGACTGCATGGAGCACTGGGTGTGGTGCATAAACAATGAATTTGGAATACTGAAAAGAAATAAAATAAAATGCAAAAAAACCCAGAAGCATGGAATGAATTGAATGGAAATATGAAAGCCACATTTTTTAGGGCATGTGCACATGCTTATGTATAAACACAAGATTTCTGAATTTTTCTATCTACTGTAGGATCATTCAGTCATGCACACTTATGATTTTGTGCATGGAACTATGCTAGACATTCTTGGGTATTTCCAGGGCCACACCTGGGGAAGGGTTAATGATCACTATATTGAATGTAGAGCTAATTATAATTAACAAAACTGAGAAGTAGGGGAAAAAAAGATGAAAAAAAGAAGTTGATTAGTAAGAAATAAAAGTAACACACAAGCAAATAAGAATAAACCTCCCATCCCCCCTACCACCACTTCCTGAGGACATCTCCTCAGGTCCTGTATAGACAGAAATCACTGGTGAGCTACCTACCTTCCTGAGGACTTCTCTTCCAGACCCCATGGGGAAAGAAATCACTGGCAATGACAACAGGTGGGGCACCCTTCCTATCTGCCACAGTGGGAAGAGAAAGGTCAGTCTCTGAAATAATCCTGGAAAATACGAAACCATTTGGTTCAATGTAAGCTAGAATGTAATATTCCGCATCAGCAGTGCAGGAGTGAGATTCCTTTGTCAGAGCCATAAGGAATGAAGTCAGGACACCTGCTGACCAGGTGTTCTCACAGAATGTGTCATTGAGGGTGAAGGTCAGGAGAGGATGTGGATGAGGGCAAGCAGGTTAGGAAGGAAGCAGGATCACAGAAGAAGAGTCTTACAAGAGAGTCTAACCTGCCAGATGCTCTACTATTCATGTGCCATTTACATCAAACACTAGGAAGAGAAAGTTAGCAGAGGAAAATAATACTGAAATATTCATAATCAAATTTCCAGCTATGCTTTGTCATGCATTTATTTTGGGATAATCAGAAATATAAAACTGTGTCTAAAATAGTTAATATATTGTCAAAATTTTATAGAGGTTGTATTTAGACCCATTCAACTCAGTATAAAGGCTTTCCTAGGATAATTTATTTCTCGGGTATCTGAGTAAATTAATGATCCCTATGATTAACATTTCCTTAAAATAGATACGCCTGTACAGAGATACATGATGTAAACTCACAATCTTCACTTAAGAATTTAAGCAAAATGCATAACACTTCCTGGAGACTTTTTCCAAGAAAGAGAATTAAGTTTTGCTGTGCTTGATAGAAAATTTGTGCCACCCATAAAAATAAAGAAAAGAAATTAATTTTACCTTGTAAACACTGTTGTATATTTTGTCTGCATAAGTATATCTCATATACTTTTTATGCATTTTTATTTTAGATTTCTTTATTTATAGAGAATAAGGGAGCAGGGGGAAGGGTAGAGGGAGAGAGAGAATCTTAAGCAGGCTCCAACCCAGTGTGGAGCACAATGTGGGGCTTGATCCTATAACCCAGAAATCATGACCTGAGCCAAAATCAAGACTGACACCTAATCCACTGAGCCACCCAGGCATTCCCATCAGTTCATTTTGAAAGAATAGATGGCCATTCAAGGCTGATTTTTTAAAAGGTACTATCTTCCACAAAAAACTTCCATTTCTTCATTGTCTAATATTGCAGAGTTTATGGAGTTGTGGCATGGATACAGATATTCAGGTGGAACACTGAACTCAACTTTTGATTCTAAACCACTGCCTCAAATCCTAGAGTATTTTCTAATTAAAAGATTACTAAATAAATGAAATTAGCTATATGCCTTTATGCTTCGCATGTTCCCACCCTACACATCCTATGATTATTTTATGAACAGATTCTGTCCCTGAGGCTCTAAGAAGAATTAAATTTTCACATTATACAGAGGAGAGAATTGTAGAGTGGGGCACACATGTTAAACTTGGTGCTTTCCAATGTTGAGGGTGTTGGGTTTGTCAATTTCAAGCTCTGTGCCTTTTCAAATGGCCATTAATCCTTGGAGTGCAGACACCATTCCTCAGGCTCACAATTCACCGATAGAAGCCTTAATGGGCTCTAACACTTTCCCATGGATTACATATGAATTACTCATAGGTCAATGTACACTGACAGGTTGTTCAAAAATATTCCATAGGCAAAAGCTAAAGTATGTTTTTGATAATTTTCACAGATGGAACAAGTTAGTAGGCAGATGAAGGCCCTTCTCTTATGTCCTAATCCGTAGTGTTTAAAGAAAACTAATTCAAACATTGTAAACTCATCAATACAATGTCTTTGAGTTTCATAAGACCATAAAAATTTATGAAAATAAAAGTTTATTTTGCATTTCCATGTGTGAAGTGTAGCAGTGAGCAGCCCTTACAACACTACAAAAGGTACAACAGGACATATGCTTCTGTGACCTGGTTTTAATAGAGTAATACCTAGAGTCTGGCTATCTGGACTGAAATCCTGATTCAAAACAACTCAGAAATTATGTGAATTTGGTCAACATATATACTGTCCCTGCACCTGCTCATTTAGAAAAGGAAAGGAAAGGAAAGGAAAGGAAAGGAAAGGAAAGGGAAAGGAGGAGAGGAGAGGGGAGGAGAAGATAGGAGAGGAGAGGAAAGAAGAAAAGAAAAGTAAAAAGAAAATTTCTGTATTAGGGATAACCACTCTTCATTCAGGCATTCTGACTCTAAGGTAAGCCAAAACCATTTTGCCAAAATTCGATTATTTCATCTCTAAAATGGTATCATTTATATTTTAGCATTGTGAGAGGAATAAAGTAAATTATTATAGGTAAAAATTCTTCAAACTGTGTAAAATACTTGACAATTTTTTTTTAGCCAATAAGAGAACATTCAAATTGACTGACTACAGGGATGCCATTAGTGCCCTGGGGTCAAAGAAAGTTAATTGAGCAAATTGAGAATTTAAACTCATTTTCTGGCTTCATTAGCACAATTTTCTTGTCAGCTGATTTAACCAGTCACAGACCTAAACTGCTAAAAACAGAACTGCTATGTACTTTAGCAAATCACTTCCGCAAGAAATGATTTTAAAAAGGTATTTTGTTTCCCTATCACCTGTGCCTTTAGCCTAAATTTAAAGTGATTATTGGCAAAGTCATTTAGTAAACAAAAGAGTCTCGTACTTCTGACTGCTCCAGTATGTGGTTTAAAATAGTTATTAACAATACATTTTTGGAAAATGTTAACACATCCATCAAAGCAGAAGTCTTGCCAAGCAAAGTTTAAAAAAAAAGAAAAGCTGAAAAATTTCAAAGCTGAAAAAAAGGTGTTTTTCTCACCCTCTAAAAATTCAAAATTGGATGAACAGAAATTAAGACAATTTTCCAATAGTTCAATACAGATATGGAACTCTGTCATATGGCTTTTAGCCTAAAGGAAATATTTTATACCCTACAAACACTGTGTAAAAGAAAAAAAAAATTAAAACCCAAAATTATTACAAAATTTAACTGATGATTATAATAATGTGTTCATTCAACAGCAGAGGTTTTCTTCATTAAGGTTTTGGTGTCAGAGAGGAGTCAAGATGGCAGAGAAGTAGTAGGCTGAGACTATATCAAGCAGCAGGAGATCAGCTAGATAGCTTATCTAAAGATTGCAAACACCTACAAATCCAACGGGAGATCAAAGAGAAGAAGAACAGCAATTCTAGAAACAGAAAATCAACCACTTTCTGAAAGGTAGGACTGGCGGAGAAGTGAATCCAAAGCGACGGGAACATAGACCACAGAGGGAGGGGCCAGCTCCCAGCAAGCGGCAGAGCAACAGAGCACTAAATCAGGACTTTTAAAAAGTCTGTTCCACTAAGGGACATAACTCCAGAGGCTAAACCGGGGTGCAGCCCATGCGGGATCATGGTGGCCTCAGGTTCTGCAGGGTCACAGAAGGATTGGGGGTGTTTGAGTGTTGCAGAGCTTGCAGGTATTAGAACAGGGAAGCCAGCTACAGAGAGAGAGCTGAGGAGTAAGCTCTCAGCTTGGGGTTACCTTGAACCAGTCACAGGCTCGGTGATGTTGGAGTGCGGCCGGAGGCCAGGGAGACAGGAGTAATTGGGCGCTATTCTCTGAGGGCGCACTGAGGAGTGGGGCCCCGAGCTCTTGGTTCCTCTGGGCTAGAGACTGGGAGGCCGCCATTTTCATTCCCATCCTCTGGAATTCTATGGAAAGCATTCATGGAACAAAAGCTCCTGAAAGTGAACCCGAGCTGATTACTCAGCCATGCCCCTGGTAAGGCAGAGCAAATATGCTTGGGGCAAAGACACTTGAGAATCAGTACAACCGGCCTCTCCCCCAGAAGATCAACAAGAAATCCAGCCAGGATCAGGTTCACCTACCAAGGAGTGCAGGTTCAATACCAAGGAGAGCAGCAGAATTCCAGAGGAGGAGAAAGCAAAGCATGGAACTCATGACTTTCTCCCCATGATTCTTTAGTCTCACAGTTAATTTAATTTTTTTTCAATTTTTTTTCTTCGTCTTCTAAATTTTTTTAAACTTTTACCCTTTTCTTTTTTAACATTCTTTAACTAGTTTATCTAATATATATATATATATATATATATATATATTTCTTTTTTATATTTTTTCTTTGTTTTCTTTTTTAAATTTCTTTCTTTTTTTTTTTTTTTTCTGAACCTCTTTTTATCTACTTTCTCCCCGCCATGATTCTGGATCTCTTCTAATTTGGTTAAAGCATATTTTCCTGGGGTCTTTGCCACCCTTTTATATACTCTTATCGGGACAAAATGGCAAGGCAGAAAAAACTCACCATAAAAGAAAGAACAAAAGGCAGTACTGAAGGCTAGGGACCTAATCAATACAGACGTTGGTAATATGTCAGATCTAGAGTTCAGAATGATAATTCTCAAGGTTCTAGCCACGCTCAAAAAAGGCATGGAAGATATTGGAGAAACCCCTCTCGGGACATATAAAAGCCCTCTCTGGAGAAATAAAAGAACTAAAATCTAAACAAGTTGATATCAAAAAAGCTATTAATGAGGTTCAATCAAAAATGGAGGCTCTCACTGCTAGGATAAATGAAGCAGAAGAAAGAATTAGCGATATAGAAGACCAAATGACAGAGAATAAAGAAGCTGAGCAAAAGAGGGACAAGCAAATACTGGACCACGAGGAGAGAATTCAAGAGATAAGTGACACCATAAGATGAAACAACATTAGAATAATTGTAATTCCAGAAGAAGAAGAAAGAGAGAGGGGAACAGAAGGTAAATTGGAGAGAATTTCCCTAATATGGCAAAGGGAACAAACATCAAAATCGAAGAGTACAGAGAACCCCCCTCAAAATCAACAAGAATAGGTCCACATCCCATCAACTAATAATAAAACTTAAAAGTCTCAGTGACAAAGAGAACATCCTGAAAGCAGCCCGGGAAAAGAAGTCTGTAACATACAATGGTAAAAATATTAGATGGCAGCAGACTTACCCACAGAGACCTGGCAGGCCAGAAAGAACTGCCGTGATATATTCAGAGCACTAAATGAGAAAAACATGCAGCCAAGAATACCATATCCAGCTAGGCTATCATTGAAAATAGAAGGAGAGATTAAAAGCTTCCAGGACAAACAAAAACTGAAAGAATTTGCAAACACCAAATCAGCTCTATAGGAAATATTGAAAGGGGTCCTCTAAGCAAAGAGAGACCTTAAAAGTAATAGATCAGAAAGGAACGGAGACAATATAAAGTAACAGTCACCTTACAGGCAATGCAATGGCACTAAATTCATATCTCTCAATAGTTCCCCTGAATGTTAATGAGATAAATGCCCCAATCAAAAGACACAGGGTATCAGAATGGATTAAAAAATAAAACCCATCTATATGTTGCCTACAAAAAACTCATTTTAGAACCAAAGACACCTCCAGATTTAAAGTAAGGGGGTGAAAAACAATGTACCATGCTAATGGACATCAGAAGAAAGCAGGGGTGGCAATCCTTATAACAGATCAATTAGATTTTAAGCCAAAGGCTATACTAACAGATTAAGGAGGACACTATATCATACTCAAAGTATCTGTCCAACAAGAAGATCTAACAATTTTAAATATCTATGCCCCTAACGTGGGATCAGCCAACTATATAAACCATTTAATAACAAAATCAAAGAAAAATATCAACAATAATACAATAATAGTAGAGGACTTTAACACTCCCCTCACTGAAATGGACAGATCATCCAAACAAAAGATCAACAAGAAAATAAAAGTCTTAAATGACACACTGGACCAGATGGACATCAAAGATATATTCAGAACATTCCACCCCAAAGCAACAGAATACACATTCTTCTCCAGCGCACACGGAACATTCTCCAGAACAGATCACATCCTGGGACATAAACCAGGTCTCAACTGGTATCAAAAGATTGGGATCATTTCCTGCGTATTTTCAGACCACAATGCTCTGAAGCTAGAACTCAATCACAAGAGGAAATTCAGAAAGAATCCAAATACATGGAGACTAAACAGCATCCTTTTAAAGAATGAGCGGGTCAACCAGGAAATTAAAGGAGAATTGAAAAAATTCATGGAAACAAATGATAATGAAAACACAACAGTTCCAAATCTGTGGGACACAGCAAAGGCAGTCCTGAGAGGAAAATATATAGCAGTACAAGACTTTCTCAAGAAACAAGAAAGGTCTCAAATACACCACCTAATCCTACACTTAAAGGAGCTGGAGAAAGAACAAAAGAGAAAGCCTAAACCCAGCAGGAGAAGAGAAATCATAAAGATAAGAGCAGAAATCAATGAAATAGAAACAAACAAACAAACAAAAAGATCAAATCAACAAAACTAGGAGCTGGTTCTTTGAAAGAATTAATAAAATTGATAAACTCCTGGCCAGACTTAGCAAAAAGAAAAGAGAAAGGGCCCAAATAAATAAAATCATGAATGAAAGAGGAGAGATCACAACTAACACTAATGAAATACAAACAATTATAAGAACATAGTATGAGCAACTCTATGCCAACAAATTGGACCATCTGGAAAAAATGGATGCATTCCTAGAGACATATAAACCACCACAACTGAACCAGGAAGAAATAGAAAACCTGAACAAACCCATAACCAGTAAGGAGATTGAAAGTCATCAAAAATCTCCAAACAAAAGCCCAGGGCCAGATGGCTTCCTAGGGGAATTCTACCAAACATTTAAAGACGAACTAATTCCTATTCTCCTGAAACTGTTCCAAAAAATAGAAATGGAAGGAAAACTTCCAAACTCATTTTATTAGGCCAGCATCACCTTGATCCTAAAACAGGACAAGGATCCCATCAAAAAAGAGAACTACAGACCAATATCCTTGATGAACACAGATGCAAAAATTCTCACCAAAATACTAGCCAATAGGATTCAACAGTACATTAAAAAGATTATTCACCACGACGAAGTGGGATTTATTCCAGGGCTGCAAGGTTGGTTCAACTTCTGCAAATCAATCAATGTGGTACAACACATCAATAAAAGAAAGAACAAGAACCATATGATACTCTCACTAGATGCTGACAAAGCATTTGACAAAGTGCAGCATCCCTTCCTGATCAAAACTCTTCAAAGTGTAGGGATAGAGGGCACATACCTCAATACTGTCAAAGACATCTATGAAAAACCCACTTCAAATATCATTCTCAATGGAGAAAAACTGAAGGCTTTTCTGCTAAGGTCAGGAACACGGTAAAGATATCCATTATCACCATTGCTATTCAACATAGTACTAGAAGTCCTAGCCTCAGCAATCTGACAACAAAAGGAAATTAAAGGCATCCAAATTGGCAAAGAAAAGTGAAACTATCCCTCTTCACAGATGATATGATATTATATGCGGAAAACCCAAAAGACTCCATTTCAAAACTGCTAGAACTTGTCCAGGAATTCAGTAAAGTGTCAGGATATAAAATCAATGCACAGAAATCAGTTGCCTTTCTCTACACTAACAAGACAGAAGAAACAGAAATTAAGTAGTCAATTTTATTTACAATTGCACCCCAAACTATAAGATACCTATGAATAAACCTAAACAGGAGGCTAAGAATCTATACTCAGAAAACTATAAAGTACTCATGAAAGAAACTGAGGAAGACACAAAGAAATGGAATTCCATGCTCCTGGATTGGAAGAACAAATATTGTGAAAATGTCTATGCTACCTAAAGCAATCTACATATTTAATGCAATTCCTATCAAAATACCATCCATTTTTTTTTTTCAAAGAAATGGAACAAATAATCCTAAAACTTATATGGAACCAGAAAAGACCTCAAATATCCAAAGGAATATTGAAAAACAAAGCCAAAGTTGGTGGCATCACAATTCCAGACCTCAAGCTGTATTACAAAGCTGTCATCATCAAGGCAGCATGGAACTGGCACAAAAACAGACACAGAGATCAATGGAACAGAATAGAGAGCCCAGAAATTGACCCTCAACTCTATGGTCAACTATTCTTCGACAAAGCAGGAAAGAATTTCCAATGGAAAAAAGACAGCCTCTTCAATAAATGATGTTAGGACAATTGGACAGCCACATGCAGAAAAATGAAATTGGACCATTTCCTTACACCACACACACAAAAATAGGCTCAAAATGGATGAAGGACCTCAATGTGAGAAAGGAATCCAACAAAATCTTTGAGGAGAACACGGACAGCAACCTCTTCAACTTCAGCTGCAGCAACATCTTCCTAGGAACATCACCAAAGGCAAGGGAAGCAAGGGCAAAAATGAACTCCTGGGATTTCATCAAGATCAAAAGCTTTTTCAAAGCAAAGGAAAAGTTAACAAAACCAAAAGACAACTGACAGAATGGAGAAGATATTTGTAAAGGATATATCAGATAAAAGGCTAGTGTCCAAAATCTATAAAGAATTTAGGAATCTCAACACCCAAAGAACAAATAATCCAATCAAGAAATGGGCAGAAGACATGAACAGACATTTTTGCAAAGAAGAGATCCAGATGGCCAACAGACACATGAAAAAGTGCTCCACATAACTCAGCATTAGGGAAACACAAATCAAAACCACAATGAGATATCACCTCACTCCAGTCAGAATGGCTAAAATTAACAAGTCAGGAATAGACAGACACTGGCGATTATGCGGAGAAAGGGGAAGCCTCCTACACTCTTGGTGGGAATGCGAGCTGGTGCAACCACTCTGGAAAACAGCATGGAGGTTCCTCAAAATGTTGAAAATAGAACTACCCTATGACCCAGCAATTGCACTACTGGGTATTTACCCTAAAGATACAAATGTAGTGATCCTAAGGGGAACATGCACCCGAATGTTTATAGCAGCAATGTCTACAATAAGCAAACTATGGAAAGAACCTAGATGTCCATCAACAGATGAATGGGTCAAGAAGATGTGTTATATATACACAATGGAATACTATGCAGCCATCAAAGGAAATGAAATCTTTCCATTTGCGACACCGTGGTGGAACTAGAGGGTATCATGCTTAGCAAAATAAGTCAATTGGAGAAAGACAACTATCATATGATCTCCCTGATATGAGGAAGTGGAGATGCAACATGGGGTGTTTAGGTGGTAGGAGAAGAATTAATGAAACAAGATGGGATTGGGAGGGAGACATACCATAAGTGACTCTTAATCTCACAAAACAAACTGGGGGGGGGGGCGTCCGGAGGGGAGTCAGGAGAGGGGGGGGGGGTTATGGACATTGGGGAGGTATGTGCTATGGCGAGTACTGTGAAGTGTGTAAACTTGGTGATTCACAGACCTGTACCCCTGGGGATAAAAATATATGTTCATAAAAAATAAAAAAAAATAAAAAAAATAAGTTCTTGGTGTCATGTGACTGTCTAGATTTCTTTTTTAAATTGGATTGAGGAAGACAATCAACTTTTGCTTCATTTTTTAAAATACTGATTTTGATGGGAAACAAAGGATGGTAAACAAAAAGAAGAGCTGTAACATTACTTATATTAAACAATATGTGTCAATTTCCATCATATAAAATAGATGTAATTCTATTTAAAATGTTATTTCAAGGTTACTAAATATTTTTAAATTTATTATTTATTTCTGGTTCTGGCAGTATGGCAGACAGGGTGATCAGAGTAACTGGAAGAAACTTTTCAGGAATTACCTAAAGGAAATCAACCAAATGCTCAATAAAATTTAGAAAAATATATGTATATGTGATGACCATTGTCTTGGTGAGACAGTAAGGAGATCTTAAAATGTCATAAATAAAATAAAATTGGGAATCCAGAGAGGTCAAGTCAGCTTGGAAGTATCTTTGCTCTAGGAAATTCTAGCCCAGATCTCAGATTCCAATGGATCTTTCAGAGAGATGCTCTAAGGATCCCTGCATGGAAGGGTGAAGCAAAGGTAACACACCCCCACCACAAAAGATATCTGGGTCTTTGAAAAACCAATGTCTAAAAGGAACAAAATAAGCATGAAAAGCATAAACATTCCATAAAGTGGGGAAAAAAAAAAATTTCTGTCCTAACAATCCCTAACCACAAGCTGAGTATCACACAGTATTGGAACTTATATTTATAACATATGTGTTCACTTATCTACCTAAAAATGAACAGGCAAAAATAAAAATAGATTGTTTATATTTGTAAGTCCTGAGGGACCTGTCAGAATCAACTATACCTTCTGGAGAAATGCAGTTAAACTTTCAAAAAATTCCTACAGATAAGTTGCATGTGTTACGGTCTCAACATTAAAGATCACAAAAATAAGGGTGCTTGATGACTCAGTCATTATGCATCTACCTTCAGCTCAGGGTCCTGGGATGGAGCCCCTCATCAGGCTCCCTGCTCATCAGGAAGCCTACTTCTCCTTCTCCCACTTCCCCTGTCCATGTTCCCTCCCTTGCTATCTCTTTGACAAATAAATAATCTTTTTTTAAAAAATCACAAAAATACATGAAGAAATAATCCACTGTAGTGTTCCTGGGTGGCTCCATCAGTTAAGTATCTGCCTTCGGCTTAGGTCATGATCTCAGGGTGTGGGAGTGAGCCCCACATCAGGTTCCCTGCTCAACGGGAGTCTGCTTCTCCCTCTCCCTCTGTGTGCCACTCCCCCTGCTTATGCACTCTCTCTCTTTCAAATAAATAAATAAAATCTTAAAAAAAAGTAATAATCCACTGTTAATGAGAGTTTGGAGAGCTGAAAAAAAAACTGTAAATCATCCTGCATATACTAGAGTAACCAGAGCCAGAATAAAAACACGTTAGTATATTTTGAGATATAAAGCAAGGTGTTATGAAACAGAGACTGTCAAAATATCCAGAAATAGCTGTAAAGAAAAGAGTTTTCCAGAAATTTCAGAAAAAAGATACGCACACACTATATCTGAAGTTAGCAGTTCAATCCAGAATTAAGCAGTAGCTTGTAATCAGCAAAATACAGAACCAGCATCCTGGAGAATAGAAGAACCAACACAGAACATTGTACAGACAGACAAGAAGAAGGAAATGTGATGTGTGGTTGAGACGTTATTGGTGGAATGAGACCTATCAGATTATGAACTGGAATTAGAACAAATGGTGCCAGTGAGAATGGAGAAAGGGAGATACTCACACACACCAGGTATCTTTTCCTTCTCTGTGCTCCTCCTCTAACTCCTCTTTTTCTTAAAAGTCTTTCCAGCTCATAAACACTCAGCCCGAAGGCAGACAGGAAGGGTCCACAGAGGTGGCCATTTAAAGCACCCACATTTGGGGTGAGGGGAGCATTCACATGGGGAGATGAAAATACAGAGGACCGCTGATGAAGTAAATAAATAGAAGCCAAATGGAGTCATTTTCTCAATATTAGAGACGGTAATACAGATATGGAAAGAAATAAAACAAGAATGTACCCTACAGTGTGGGATTGGATTTGGGGATATTTAGTAGATTCAAAATAATTGAATAATTCTTTTTTAAAGATTTTATTTTTATTTATTTATTTGACAGAGAGAAATCACAAGTAGATGGAGAGGCAGGCATAGAGAGAGAGAGAGAGAGGGAAGCAGGCTCCCCACTGAGCAGAGAGCCCGATGTGGGACTCGATCCCAGGACCCTGAGATCATGACCTGAGCCGAAGGCAGTGGCTTAACCCACTGAGCCACCCAGGCGCCCTAGATTCAAGGTTTTTGATGGTACATAGACAGATTGTCAGGAGCATAACTAGAGATGGAAATGTGAACAAATACACATTTTATAACTCTACCACTGAGAGAGCTGGACACAATGAACACAACAAATACAATTTGGTGGCATATAAAAGTGTACAATGATCCTAGAACAACTTCTGTCATGTAGCAATAAAGTGCGCCAAGATGAATGTATGTCAAAAACACACAGAAGACAAAGATACTCCTCTTGGACAAATCCAGAGAAATCCGACCATCAAAAATATTAAGTAATGGACTGTAACATCAAATAAGGCAGTATGATGACTGTAACATCAAATGAAACTAAAGTGATATAAATAAATAAGCTGGAGTTTCATGAGAGACAGGATTTTTACATAGTTTCAAAGTAACTGCTAAGAAAGTATTTATCCATTACTCAGGGAACACTTGAGATGTTTGAGGCACCAAGTCTGGTAGACAAGACCGTGTAGACCATGTTCCAGTGAGCCAAGTGACCATCACTACTAACAGAAGTGTGCACCCCTAACAGATGTGATGAGAAGAACACAGCACAACTCAGTCATGCTTTGGCTGAAGTCTCTAGACCTGGATGGTATCAGGGAGAAACATCACACAAACCCAAGGGGAGGTGCATTTTCAAATATGTGAAAGGCATAAACCTAAGGGATAAAAGAACTGTTCGAAGTTGGAGGTGATTCAAGACACCTGAAGTCTCAATGCAACCCATGTTTCTAAGCCAAACTGTTTAGCAATGAAGGACATTATTGGAAAAACTGAAACAGAGTTCAAATATTACACAGAAGCAGTAATCCATGGTTTGTTGTCTCTATTTGGTGGTTGAACAGAGAACAAGAATTCTACTTTGTACTAAATATGCAGTAAAGTTTTTTGTTCATAGCACTGAGTCAACAACACACTCAAATACTTCAAAAAAAGTCTTTGTTCTATATATGCAACTATTTCATGACTTTGAGAATACTTTAAAGTAGAACTATTTTATTACAAACATTTCTTCTTAAATGACCTTCATTTATAATAGTGGTTTATAAATCTTTCTTTTTAAAATTTTTTTTTAAATTTCAAGCTTTTTTGCTCTTTTTTTCCCCCATAACTTCAACTTCCTTAAAAAACGGCAAGACATACACTTATTACTGAGGGTAAAATAATAATTCATGTGGGGAGTTTTTCCTAAAGGCTTTTTTATACCATTGTCCTACACTGTACAACTCACAGAATTACTTTGAGGGTGAAATTCACAATTCAAAATGCATTTACAGAAGTTTTTCATTATGAAAAGTTATACTAAATTCAAAAGAAAGTTTTCATAGACACTGCATATGTGTTGTTTTTTTTTTTTTTCCTGCATATGGTTTTTATTGAAGAATATTGATTGCTGGATCTGGAAGAAAGTGAGGGCATGCCATTTCCAGAAAAAGACCATAAGTAAGCTACATCTTTCTAAAATTAGTTAAGCAAGTTCAAAAGTCTATGTATTCAAAAGGGTTTTACATAGAACCCCAAATATAATAAGAACACATGGGGCGGTTAAACTGCATACTGGTTTCAAATTAAGCAACTCAGAAGTCATGTTCCAATACTCCATGGTACTATGTGGAGAAATTACAACACACAATTACTGTCCAAATGGTACCCCAGTGACCTGAAATGTTGAATGTAGGACTTCTTTAAGGAAGAAGCTTATGCACTCAACTTTGGTTCAGTAATTAATACTTAATTTTAATTTTACTAAAATTTTCTATAGTGTAAAGAATAGTTTGTATTTCAAAACATATTAGGTAAATATATACAACTATGAAACTATAATAGAAAGTAAATGCCTTTTAATCACTAAGAACATGTAAAGTAGAACCATGGACCAACTATTGTTCAGATATATAAAAAACTTAAAAATACAGGATTATCTCAAAAGAAGCAAAAATGTCCCAAATAACCCACAAAATTATGAATTATTCTAAAGGGCAAAATTATTATTTTTCCCAACCAAAAAGCACATTAATATGCTTACTTGACATTGAAGAATAGTAATAGTCAATATTGAGCCTGAAACAATAAACAAGTCACCTCTCCTGGCCTCCGTCCATCTGGCCATGGCCTCCTGATGAACGTCTGGTCCCTGACACTTGGAGGAAGGTTGTGTGCAACTTCTACAGCACGTCTTGAGGAGACCAGTTGCCCTCTGCTTTCTATCTTCCACAGACAGCAGAAACTGGTAGGAATTAGCTTAAACAATGCATTGGGGAACACATGGAGAAAGCAGATAAAAAGGTACAAGGAGTTCTGAGTGTCTTGATTCACTTTATTTTAGGATCTTTTTAAAACAGCTTAATCTGTACCCTAACTCAGAGGCTTTGTACATGTGGGAGCTTGAAGATTCTTTGAAGATTATGAAAACATAGACAGATCTAAGAGATTTGATTGTCAACCATTTAACTTCCATTTATATCCCTTACAAGAAATGATCTGTCTGAGAACTTGCCAAATAACTCACAGTCTTTCTCCATATTCACAAAAGAAAGGCAGGCATATCCACCTAACCAACCCCAGTCTTGGTATAGGTAGAGCCTATACCTCTAGTATAGCCTTGCTCAGGCTGTGGAGGTATATAGGCTATACCAAGTTATAGGCTCTACCTGAGCTGTGGCTGTGGAGATCCCTCATGGTATGAAAGTGGGAATCCATAATCCCACATGATCTCCTGTGTGTTCCCATCATAACAAAGTTATGTAACATGAATAAACGGAGGTATCTGAATTCAGACCTAGGCAGCTGGCCCCAGTGCCTTTTCTACTAATCACAAGATGTACTCCAGAAAGACAAGCCCCAAAGACAAAACCACTGTACATAAAGCTCTAATCATGGATTTTCAGTTTCTTAGTCATATCAACGACTATGTCAAGGTGAAAAGCCCAATTTAGATGAGGGGCAAGGCACCAAGTGCTCTTGGCATCCAAGTATTAAAATAAAAACAACAATAAGAAACTAAAATTTATGGAATATTCCCTATGTTCTAGGCAACATGCTAAGCTATTCACAAAGATGTACAATAACTCTGTGAGAAGTTTATTATTATACTCATTTTACAGAGTGAGGCACAAAGAGGTAAAGCAAACATTTCAGAGTAGCAAAAGAAGAAGGTGGTTAAGTATTCAAATCAGCTTGCTCTGAATATAGAATGGGGGTGTCAATTTGTTTATCTAGCTGAACACCTTAATTACAAAGAGCATGTCTGGTAAGTCAATATCAGTAAAGGCAAATAGGTGAGTTTAGGATCCCTTCAAACTTTATATTCTCTAAAAGGCCATGAATTTTGTTAAGCAAGGAATATTTTCTGATTACTTAAGATGTCACAGAAAAATCATACAATGTAATGTCAAAAATGCTGATACTCTGTGTATTGATAATAATGGCTACTTCACTTTCATACCTACCTACACTATTAATCAAGAAGCCACACTGGATGGCTTGTCTGGTAAAGTCCTGGATTTTCATGGAGGTCCAGGCTGCTGCTGCAAATGTTCATGTACTAGTGTATACACTAGTACACTTATTTTCTGGGTTGTATGGTTAACTTTAAGTATAATTCTATAACTAACCTGAAGTGTTTTCCAAAGGAAGTGTTTGTATAACTACAGAGATAACTTCAAAGAATGCCCATGGTTGTACCAGTTTTTTGCTACCTCTCCTACTGGTGCTGCATGGGAGTTCTGGTTGATCTATAAGTACAACACCACTTGTTTATCCCAATACTTTAAATTTAAGCCATTCTAGTCTGTCTATAGCTGTGTATCTTGCTGGTTTTAATTTGCATTTCTCAGAACATTAATTTTTTTTATATTTACTTAAATTCCAGTTAACATACAGCATAATATTAGTGTGAGGTGTACAATACAGTGATTCAGCACTTCCACACATCACCCTGTGCTCATCATAACAAGTGCCCTCCTTCGCCCCCCTAATTTTTGAGCATATTTTATGTTCCTATTAGAAATTTATATATCTTTTTAATTTTTCAAGTCTTTTGACCATTTTCTTGGGTTGCTTCCCTCTTATTATTAGGTTTAAGAGTTCTCATTTATTCTTGATACAAGTCAGAAGCCTGTATTTTTAACATTTTCTCCCATCTCTGGAGACCCTTCTCTCCTTAATTGTTTCCCTTTAAGAACTAAAGTTTTTAGTTTTGATGAAGTGATTTATCCTTCTGTTAAAAATTGTTCATGCTGCTTTTGGCCTAACTAAACTTTCCCTTTCCCAATATCACACAGATATTTTCACAGATCTTTTAATAGATAACTTGGTTCTCAGTTTTATTTTTGGGTCTATGGTCCACTTCAAGTTAAGCTTTTGTATAATGGGAGGTTATGCTCAAGGTTTTTATCTTCCCCAAAAAGATGTAAAGGTTTTCCTCTCTATTTTTTTTTTGTTCTTAATATTTTACATATTTGACAGAGAGAGAGCAAGCAAGCAAGTGCACAAGCAGGAGGTGTGGCAGAGGGAGAAATAAGCTCCCGCCAAGCAGGGAGCCTAACCCCAAACTTGATCCCACAACCCTGAGATCATGACCTGAGCCAAAGGCAAATGCTTAACCAACTGAGCCACCCAGGTGCCCCATCATCTCCACTTGTGAGAAAGACTGCTCTCTCCCCCATTTAATATTCTTGGAGTTTTAGCCAAAAACCATTTGAACATACATGTGGGACTTAGTTTGGATTCAAAATTCTTTTGACTGAGTCCATGTGTCCATTTTTACTCCAGTGACACACTGTACTGACTACTCTGTAGTAAGTCTTGAAATTAGTTAATGGAATGCCTCTATTTTGTTCTTTGTCTAGAAGGTCCAAACCTTCTATTTCTATACACATTTTAGAATCAAATGGATAATTTTTGCAAATCACCTGCTAGATATTAATTGGAATTACATTAAATCTATAAATTAGTTTGGGGTAAGCTGTAAACAATATCAAATATAAATACAGTGTTAAGTAAATAAATATCAAATATAAATATAGTGTTAAGTCATTCACACATTAAGAAAAATGTGAAAATTAATGGAATTCCAGTTATAAGAAATAACTACTAGTACATTTCAGTTTTAGAAAGGCAGACAAATAATAGATTAAAAATCAAAGGAGCTATTTAGTTTAGTTTGGTAGGATATACACTTACCGTAAATATTATTAAGTATACGATGTTATATATTTCAAACCTGTGTGTTTTAACACTGTAATTACCCAGATATGTCCATTTTAGAAAACATGGATCTTATTTATTTTTGTGCCTACAAGTCACATTTTTCCATTATCTCAATATGACTTCATTGATTAATTTTAGAACCTTCAGAATACTTAGATTTTTCATTAACATTAAAACAACTTTATAATATAAATTCTTGTGCAGAAATTTGATATAGCAGTCTACTTATACAAGTAGGATAAATTTCTAAAACTGTTACTGTTAAATTTGCATATTTAAAATTTTTCACATACGCATTTTTAAAATATGAAAATGTCCTTTATAAATATTGGTGCCCAAGGTTTTTACTACAATGTATAAGAGAGTCCATTTCCATGGACATCTGCAAGCATTAAGTAATTCTTTTCCATCTTTTTACATTCTTTTCAAATTACTGATTATGATCTTATTGATAAACTTGAGAAGAACTTATCTGAGTGTACTAGAATCTATCACATATATGGTGTTAAAGTACTTTTAATGTTGGGTAAGGCTAGAAATGTGTAAATTCTGTAAGTAACTTAAAAAAAATAACTGCTTAGGGGCTCCTGGGTGGTTCAGGTGGTAAAACGTCTGCCTTCAGCTCAGGTCATGATCTCAGGGTCCTGGAATCAAGTCCCTCATCAGTCTCCCTGCTCAACAGAGAGTTTGCTTCTTCCTCTGCCCCTCCCCCTGCTTGTAGTCTCTCTCTGTCAAATGAATAAAAATATTTATTTATTTATTTGTCAGAGAGAGGGAGAGAGCACAAGCAGGGGAAGCGTCAGGCAGAGGGAGAAGCAGGCTCCCTGCTGAGTAAGGAGTCTAATATGGGACTTGATCCTAGGACCCAGGGATCATGACCTGAGCCGAAGGCAGATGCTTAAGTGACTAAGCCACCCAGGCATCCCAAATAAATAAATTCTTTAAAAAAAATAATTGTTCATCTCACGACAAGTCCACCATGTAATTAAATATGTCTGAATTCTTTCTGTATTTGCCAAGCACTTCTTATGTACTATAGATAAACTGGTGAAGAAGGCAGGCAAAAACATTGTATTTCACAGATCTTAATTTTAAGGGTGTTGGGTGTATAATAAATGAATAGTTTTAACAAGAAAGATACAAAAATTTTCATTGGCACTAAAGATATATTTATGAAGCACCCACATTCCTTAGTATAAAGCATGGAAAATGCCCATCCTTGTGGGTCCGACATATTAGAAACCATTACAACAGCAAGTAAGTGATTGGCAGTTTTTATTGTCTGATGGATGCTTGGAAGTGGCATGAAACCACAGGACAGGGCACAGGAATCAGGAAGTACCTATCAGAGGACCACATATGCACTATAGCACGTAAGGGTGGAAGGATGAGCAATCACCATGGAGGGGAGAGACAGCCTGAGGTGTGAATGACATATAAGGAAACACTGAGAGAAGGAGGACAGATACTGCAGAGGCTGTACCGCAGGGGTGAACACTGGCTCTCTGCAGCAGAGACACAGGGGGCCTATGATCCCTGAGCACAGAAGCAGTGTAAGAATGCCAAGAGCTGGCCTTGGACAAGCACGTGGGGGCCAGACTCGAGAAAGGCATGTGCAGAGGAGTGCAAGTGTTTAGGTCTTATCCTGTCACAGCTTAGAAAGTGAAATACACATACATCCTCATGAACCTCCACGTAAGTATATTTATGTGTGTGTGTTTCTAGAAAAAACCAATGCTGACATGAGAGATGGGACCGAATTCAGACTTCCCTTGATTCCACAGACCTTTCACAATGATTGGCTACATTCTCGGAGTTGTTCCATATGAGAGGTCAGAAGTGCATGCAGTTGACTTGTCATGCTCCCAGGAGGCCCGAGAGAACATAGAGCTCAGGGAAGTCAACCACCGGGGGAGGCCATGAGGTGTCCATGGGAGGCCATGAGAAGAAGGTGGAACAAGGTCGGCTTGTCCCTGAAACCTAAGAGTACGCCTCGGCAGTAATCAGGATCTAAGTGCCCGACTTAATTTCTGCCATGTGTCCACTTCACCAAACAAAGGTAATTAACCTGTGATTCCTTCCTATCATCTACTGCTTTATCTAAATGCACAGATTGGGAGAAGGGGATTACCTGTTTTCATGTCACTATGCAACCTCATGATCTTTAGCCAGTGAGGTCCTCACCATCAGTCCACACAAGCAGCCAGAGAATTCCTGCAACAACTCTTTTTACTTTACTTATTTTTACATTTTGACTGAAGTATAATGAATACACAACATCCCAGTAGTTCCAGGTTACATCACTGTGGTTTGCTATTTCTGTGCATTAGAGAACAACGCTCATGACCACTCCAGTTACCATCTGTTCCCATGACTGTATTGACTATACTCCATGTACGCCCAGGTTCTTCCTCATGTTACAACAGAAGTCTGTACCTCCTAGTCCCCTTCACCTGTGTCACCTGCCCTTGTCCCTGCCCTGCTGATAACCACCAGTCCCATATTTGACTTTGTTTCTGTCCTGTTGTTTGTTTGTTTGTTTTAGATTCTACATGTGAATGAAATCATACAGGTTTAGTCTTTTCCTGCCTTATTTCACTTAGGATAACTCCCTTTAGGTCCATCCATATTGTCACAGTGACAGGATCTAATTCTTTTTTTTAAGGCTGGCACTGCACCGTGTGTCTACACACCCCTGACCTGCACTGTCCCTCCA
Organism: Mustela nigripes; assembly: GCF_022355385.1. NCBI lineage: Eukaryota > Metazoa > Chordata > Mammalia > Carnivora > Mustelidae > Mustela > Mustela nigripes. Next base: position 123,613,239 of record NC_081560.1, read on the forward strand.
GCCTCTGCAGCAGTGAGAGCAGCACACTCAGCGTGCCCCTCCTGTCCACTCTGTCCTCTTCCAGTGACCACTCTTCCACCTCTTCTCACTCTCTTTCCTGTCCTGAAGCTGAATCTCAGAAACATGACACCACTCTGCTCTGAAATGTCCTAAAGGACACGGCTTTTTCCTTCTTCACATTACTGTCTTCTTTCTTAGGGTTCAGCCCTTGTAGCAGGTTAGCAAACATGCTCCCATTTCCGGGAAGCCATGAATGCAGATGTACAAGTTTCCTACCCCTGACCACCCTCACCCCCACAAACATCACTTTCTCTTCTCTAGTCTCAAAATAAAAAACACTGTTCACTTATCAATATGCTTCCTGTAAAATAATTTTCACAGTTGGGAACCATTCTCGTCCCTGAGGTCCTAAATTTGCAAAATCAAAATGCAAGGAAATATGAGAATATTTGGGAGGTTTTTTGTTTTATTTTGCGGTGGTAGTGGTGTTTTCTTTTTGCTCTTATCCTCTTCCCATGAGTGGATGAGCACAGCAGAAATGTCAGCTGACTTGGTGATGGGGTGCATGAGTGTGTGAGTATGTGTGTCTGTGTATGTGACTGTGTGTGCGTGTCATAGGGTCATAGGGAAGTTCTATTTTTAATTTCTTGAGGAATCTCCACACTGTTATTCAAAGAGGCTGCACCAACTTGCATTCCCACCAACAGTGGAAGAGGGCTCCCCTTTCTGCACATCCCCTCCAACACATGTTGTTTCCTGTCTTGCTAATTTTGGCTATTCTAACTGGTGTAAGGTGATATCTCAATGTAGTTTTAATTTGAATCTCCCTGATGACCAGTGATGATGAGCATGTTTTCATGTGTCTGATAGCCATTTGTATGTCTTCATTGGAGAAGTGTCTGTTCATATCTTCTGCCCATTTTTTGATATGATTGCCTGTTTTGTGTGTGTTGAGTTTGAGGAGTTCATTATAGATCCTGGATATCAACCTTTTGTCTGTACTGTCATTTCCAAATATCTTCTCCCATTCCGTGGGTTGCCTCTTTGTTTTCTTGACTGTCTCTTTGTTTTCTTGACTGTTTCCTTTGCTGTGCAGAAGCTTTTGATTTTGATAAATATCATCCTCAATGGGGAAAAGCTTGCATCCTTCCCGTTGAGATCAGGAACACGACAAGGATGTCCACTCTCAACACTCTTGTTCAACATAGTATTAGAAGTCCTAGCAACAGCAATCAGACAACAAAGAGAAATAAAATGTATCCAAATTGGTAATGAAGAAGTCAAACTCTCTCTCTTCGTAGATGACATGATTCTTTATATGGAAAACCCAAAAGACTCCACCCCCAAACTACTAGAACTCATACAACAATTCAGCAACGTGGCAGGATACAAAGTCAATGTACAGAAATCAGTGGCTTTCTTATACACTAATAATAAAAATACAGAAATGGAAATTAGAGAATCGATTTCTGTAGCACCAAGAACCATAAGATACTTGAGAATAAACCTAACCAAAGAGGTAAAGGATCTGTACTTGAGGAACTACAGAACACTCATGAAAGAAATTGAAGAAGACACAAAAAGATGGAAGACCATTCCATGCTCTTGGATCAGAAGAATAAACATTGTTAAAATGTCTATACTGCCTAGAGCAATCTATACTTTTAATGCTATTCCTATCAAAATTCCACCGGTATTCTTCAAAGAGATGGAGCAAATAATCCTAAAATTTGTATGGAATCAGAAGAGACCCCGAATCGCTAAGGAAATGTTGTAAAACAAAAATAAAATGGGGGGCATCACATTACTTGATTTCAAGCTTTACTACAAAGCTGTGATCACCAAGATAGCATGGTACTGGCATAAAAACAGACACATAGACCAGTGGAGCAGAGTAGAGAGCCCAGATATAGACCCTCAACTCTATGGTCAAATAATCTTCGACAAAACAGGAAAAAATATACAGTGGAAAAAAGACAGTCTTTTCAATAAATGGTGCTGGGAAAACTGGGCAGCTATATGTAGAATAATGAAAATCGACCATTCTCTTACACCGTACACAAAGGTAAACTCAAAATGGATAAAAGACCTCAATGTGAGACAGGAATCCATCAGAATCCTAGAGGAGAACATAGGCAGTAATCTCTTTGATATCAGCAATAGCAACTATTTTCAAGATATGTCTCCAAAGGCAAAGGAAACAAAAGTGAAGATGAACTTTTGGGACTTCATCCTTATTTATTTTAAAACAAAGAATATGAGTTCCTTTTTTTCTGCTCACCACTCATATAATACATTGTATTAATTTGTAAAAAAAACAGTATCAGTAATAAATGTAGTTTTATGCTATTTTGCTGACAAGAAAGGTCATGGAAGAGAGATTTGCTTTTACATTTGTGTTAGTCTGATTATAAAAACCTTTCCATAATAATGAATTCAAGTATTGGGAGAACATACACCTTATTCTTTTACTAGCTATCACTGAACAAATCATGGAGAAGTCTTTGAATGCTACCCAGCTATGTGCGCATCTTCGGTATCATAAAAACACTAAAATGAGTAATCAACCTAATTAAAGAAATCTGAAAGGGTAGGATATAAACTTCCATGTTAAGTATAACTGAGAGGGCAAATCTAATTTGAAAGGTTAAGAAGCACTTTAAAACCATTGAATCAAGTAAAGAGTGATGCAACTAATATACTTTTCATAGTTAGAAGGCATATTCATTTGTATATATTAAAATCCAATATATATGGATTATGCCAAACAATAATATTATGTCAAACAAAATCTGAACTGAAGATGCTGCAGCTTATATTATATAAAATATGAATTAAAGTTTTTAATTTATTTGAAATGCAAATCCATTTTGGTAATTAAACAGTATACAAACTATTTATTTTAAAGCATCATCATAAACGGTCTTTATTTTATACATTTACTAAATACTTTTGGGTACTTGATATGTCATTCACTAATGAACAAGGCTCCAAACCTATTCTCAAAAGCTAGTATGACCCACACCATGATAATGAAACAAAGAAGTGTGTAACAAGTAATAACAGGAGGAATTTAGACTCCCTCTAAGATGAAAGTGGGAGGATTTGGGAACTGTTTGTAAACACAGCCCCTCAATGACTGGGCATGACAGGGCAGGAGATAGAACAGGGTTCTGAGCAGGGAAGAGTCAGTGGGTACAGAGCTACAAGGAGGAGGAAAACCCAGCACATGCGTACAACCCTCAAGAGCTGAAATAACTACATCCTAAAATAGAGCAAGAGCATAGAGGGAAAGATGGCTAGAAACACAGGCAGACACCAAAGGTGTAATGGTGGCATATGCCAAAACAAGGATTTGAGCTTTGTTTCAAAGTCTCTGTGTGTTTTTAAACACGACATGTTCCAAGACGTATGTTTAGTCTATTTCAGAAGGATATTTCTTCTAGAGATATTTAGCAGCAAACATGCAACCCAGGACACAGAAGCAGTTATAATGACAGACTATGAAGAAAGGAACAAAAAGATACAATGCACGGCATCTCAGTTTATGTCCTTTTCTTCTTTTTTCATTTTCATGTCATATCTCTCAGTAGGTAAAACACAGCCTGCCATTTCTTGTGGAACATCAGAACGGAAGGGGGTGTAAAATTTTGGGTGAAATGCAGTAACAGAGCCCCAACAAGATATTTTAGATTGACACAACCTAAAAAAGGTTATGTTTATCAGACTGGAGATGCATTTCTTTACAACCTCAAAGATCAGCATCAAAATCAGTGTATTTCAAAGCACGGAACAGTATATTTAATGCCCAAAGGCAGTCTGGGGTCCTATTTCACTCAGAACCAGGTTTGAGGGGAGGTTTGTAGGACACAGCGTGGCTAACAGCAGTGCACTATCCCGATCCCAGCAGCCCCTTACGTAGACAGCACTTTTCCTGAGAGAGGAACGAACTTTCTTCACTGGTCGAAAAATGTCATTGTTTACATGGTTACGAGTATTTTGGTAATTCAAATAGGAGAGCACATGTCTAGAAGGCTTGTCCGCTCACTGAAATGATGCAAAAAAACCAGTGGGAGTGAGGCTCGGTTGGCATGGAACGTGAGTCATTCCTTCTGACCCACGCCGGCATCTGAGCTGCCCAAACCAGGAAATGGGCACAGAGAATGGAATCAAGTGGAAAGTTCATGCAAAGTTGACAGAGGACCCAAGTTCTGTGAAAGAAGAAGTTAGATGCCTACTGAGTTTGTCAGTGAGAGTTAAAGGAGTTCCTATTCTTTCTTCATATTTTTTTCCTAAACAACAACAACAAACAACAACAACAAAAAAACTCTCTCCCTGTTGCTACTGTTCCTGCATAGATCTTCAGCACGTTGTGATGATTCAGATATAGCAGAGCACGAAGAAATCTGGACACTGCTGTGGTTCACGCTTGATTTGTAGTTAAAGCAGAGAAGAAATAATGAATCAAATCCCTAGGTCCTCTCAGAAACAAAACAATGCAGAGAATCAATAAAGGACGGCACAGCTCAATGTGGAATTGACAGCAGAGACGAGTATGAGGAACGGGTCTGCCTGCTGAGATTCTGGGGAGAATCCTCTAGCACCAGCTAGATGGACCACAGCCAGGCTGCCAGAGATGTCAGCCTAGAGTCCAAGTATTCGTGGCATGGAAATTAGTGGGCTGATTTTTAAAAAAGCTATTTAAGAAGTAAGTGCCTCTAGTCTCACTGGTTAAATGAATGTGATTCTTAGGGGTCCTTGTAAGAAGTTTCCTTAGATTAGTTGGGGGAGAAAGTAGATTATAATGGGCTGAGTAATGAGTGTACAATAGGTAATTAAACCAAAATATACACATCTAACAGCAGTTTGGCTGCACAAGGAAGAGAAATGTGATGGGTTGGCCATGGTGGGGGTGGGCATAGATATGTGAGGAGGGTCAGTGCTCATGGCAGGAAGCCAATGCAGGGAGAGGGAGACTGCTGAGAACACCCCAGGAAAGGAAGACTGGAATTGAAGCGCTTTTCCTAACGAGGTAGATGTGGTTGGCTTCAAAGCCAAGGGAGACACGTGAGCTGTACAGGGGACTGCACATTTTCACATCAAGTAGAGGAATCAGCTCTGCTGCTCTGGAAGGCTTTGTGGCCAGCAGTGAACAGGCAGAATTGCTGGGAAGATGAGGGACAAAGCGTGGGGATACTTAGAACCAAGAGCTGAAGCTATAGCTTGTTAGATATAACCTGGGACAAAACCAGGGAAAAATCCAAAGAGGACACTCTAGAGACAGCAGTGACCAGAGGGGCTGGGTCCCTCTGAAGTCTGAAGAACAGACAAGGAAGCATGAACCATGGAAAACAGGACAGAAGCTCTTCATCACAGGCCAATATCACCCAAGGGAAAATATGGTCAAGGGATCTGTCAGAGGAAACATGACTCCAGTGGATAGAGGAGAAAGTCACAGAGATCAGGAGGTCAAGGATCAAAGGCCAGAGTTCTTGATGGGCTAGCACTGAAATCATGTCTCTCTCTCTCACACACACAGCAGTAAAGAGGATAAGAAGGCGGCAAAGGATTTCGAGGGGAAATGAGGGAGTGTCGCCATATGTTCATATGGCCCTTGCCTCAAAACAGCCTGCTGACGAGCCAGAGATGAAGGCGCTCACCCAAAACTGGTTCTATCATAAAGAACACTGGTCTCCCAGAGACAGCAAATGTGAAATAATCAAGTATCTGAGAATCAAATAGCCATTTAATCAAGGACATAAAAAATCTCCTCTCTAAAATAAGACTTTTTCTAACTAATCCATCTCTCCTGTTCTCTCCTTCCAGACTTTCTCTGTTCATGTCAAATGTGATATTAATTTCATTTCCACATCACAGAAAATGGATTCATTTTTATGCTCACGGTTATGATATGATACCAGTTACAGTATTACCTGCAATTAAATTTTACCTAGACAATTTATCACTGTTTTTTACCAAGCATTTTGCTACATTCTAAGAGGGTTGTAAATTAATTCAAACTTTAAACAAGAAATTAATCAATATCTGAAAACAAAATACATTTTGGTGAGAAATCTTTCAGTCTAAGGGCAGGTGGCTAGTGGCTCAGTCAGGTGAGCATATGACTCTTGATTCTAACCCAGGTCTATGATCTCAGGGCTGTGAGACTGAGCTCCCCATTCAGCAAGGAGTCTTCTTGACATCCCTTTTCCCTCTCCCTGCTCATGCCTGTGTGTGTTCTCTAAATTAAAATAAATAAACTCTTTTTTTTTTTTTTTAAGAAATCTTCCATTCTGGAACTAAACACTCTCCCATGCACTCTCCACACACACACACATACACGCACACCTGCACACAAATACTTCTAGAACAAAAATATTTCATGCTAAACGGACTTTATCATGGAGCTAATGCCCATCTAGGCCTGCCTGAAGTGATTTATTGTTTCTCATAATTGCTATTGGAAAAACCTAACATGAGTTTGATTAGAAAATGATTATTTTCAAATTGGCTGCTAGAGAACAACTCTAAAAAGTTTTCTTATGATGATAAATTTTAATTTCTTCAATTTTAGTGTATTAAATCTCAGAGATTCATTTTATATCCCAACAAGATAGTTAGTAAGACAAGGAAATACGTAGGTTAGAAAGACTAGTTGAGGAAGCTCTGCCATAGAATTCTGTTAACAGTTTCTTCATTTGCCCTTCAATCCTGGTAACAGGTCTGTTGGTCATGAGATCATATTCTCAGCCCGTAGTAACACAGACTAAGAGACCTAGGTGCCTCCTGCTCCAAGGAGGACAGGGACTGGGTTCCTGCTGTGCTGTTTCTTTTCTTCCTGTTCTAGGCTCTGTCTTTTGTGCCATACACGGCCCCCGGTTTAGCTACTTCATCCACACCTTCCCCATCTCATAGCATTGACTTCCAGACCCTGGCCTCAGACCCATGTCAAATATTTTGTCCCAGAGATACATCAATGACTCTGGACACTACGCTCCTTTATTCAAGTTCTATGGTTGTTAAGTAAAGATGGTTTATATCACTCTCTTTCCTCCCAGTATTCGTGGCAAGGGAACTCACTGTGTACTACGTTCTTTTTACGTTACACACCTGGGAAAAATCCATACGTCTGACACATGGCACAATATTCACAGCATCTGATAACTGTGTCTAAAAGGTTCAGGCCAAGAGGAAGTGTTAAAGTTACACACTTTGTAGATATCTCTGCTTTCAAATGCATTCCGTGGCCAAATAAGTCATTGAACATGGCCCATCATGTCTAGAGATATTTAGTAAGTAAATTTGATTTTTTTTTTTTCAGATGGATTCGCCTTTGCATCATTTTACTTCTACTAACAACTTTTGTTTTAGATCCTCAGTTTTTGTGGTGGTAAATATATGTAATATACATAAATATATGTAATATATATTTTAACCATTTTTACGCATCTGGCTCAGAGGCGATAGCTACCTCCACAGTATCACATGCCATCTCCTGCTCTCCCATGCTTGCCACCCTCATGGAGCCTTCAGTAGAAGTTCTCTATGCCAATAACTTGGAATTTCACTATTCTGAATTTCACTACTTTACATATTTCTTTTAAAGTTGAATTAATAACATAGCATTTGTCCTTTTGTGTTTGGCTTTCCTCAGCAAACTCATTTTAAGTCTCATCCAAGCTACAGGATGTACCAAGACTCCATTGTCCACACTGGCTGAATAGTGCCATAGTCCAGGTACACATCACATGCTGTTTGTTGGGTCCTCTGCTGATGGGCATTTGGACTGTTTGCTCCTTCTGGCTTCTGTGAATAAAGTTGCAGTGAACAGCAGCACACAGCAGTGACCTGCTGCCCTGTGTTCAGTCCTCTCAGGAACTCTTGGGCAGGTGGGCCACACACCAGTTCCGCATGAGGAGGAAGTCGCCCACCCATTCTCCACCATGGCTGCACCCGGTAACATGCCCACCAGCAAGCGGCGGAATGCCTAATTCTCCATGTCTCTGCTCAAAGAGAGATGGCCTCTCTTTGCACCTTTGTTTCCTATAGTGGTTCTAGTAGGTGTGATGTGGTTTTCAAGATGTTTTTATTTCCCTTTCTCTAATGACTAATGCTGCAGAGGTTGCAAGTGCTCACTGGTCATCCGCATGTCTCCTTTAGAGAAATTTTTACTCATGTTCTTTGCCTATTTTATAAATGGGGCTGTTTGTTCATTTTCTTAAAAGTATTCTTTGATGCATAGAAATTGGAAATTTTGATGAAGTTCAAGTTACCAGTTTTCTTTTGTTGCTTATGCTTTTAGTGCCGTATCTAAGAATCTACGTGCAAGTCCAAAGTCTTGTTTTACATTTTTATTTTATTATACATGGTTTTCATGATTTTCTTCAGTTCTCTGTCCATCTATTCCTTTAGCTCTTTGAGAATATTTAAGATTTTTTTTTTTTACAAAATATTTTTTCAGCTAAAGCCAATGTCTGGACTTTCTTAAGGATGGTTTCTGTCAATTTGCTTTGCTGTTCTGAGTAGAACATGCATCCATTCCAGTTTCTTTGTCTGTCTTGTGATGTTGTTGTTGTTAGGGAAAACTGGACATCTGAGTTTGATAAAATAGAGGTGGAAACTGCAGAAAACAGATTGCCCTTCCTCATGATGTTGATTGCTGAAGGCTTGAACTAGAGCATTTGTAAATTATGTCACCTAACTCATTCTGCAAAGACTGTGTTTCTCTTTCTGTGTGACCACTCAAGTCTCTACCCCTTTACCTTGTGTTGACCTAATCTTTAGACATATTTCCTTGGACACCAAATAAAAGAAGAGATCAATAAAACAACAACAAGAAATACGACAGAAACACAAGCATCCCCCAAACAGCAACAAAAGAAAGAAAGAGAAACAGAACATCCAAATGTTCCTCTCTCTGCAGACTGGCTTTGTGTTGGACATGTCAACACTTGGCTAGCATGGTCCTGAGCCCACCGAGCAGCCTAAAGTGAAAATTTAAGATTTGCAGATCTTTTCTCAGCATGTGTCTTGCTTTAGTCATGTGCACAGCTTTCTAAATTTCTCCATATTTAAGGATGCTTTGGAATGTCCTGATTTCCCAAACTCTCCCAGATTTTCCTGCCAGCTGTCAGGCATCCCCTTGTTTAACTTGATGGCAATAATTTGCTTCTGAAATTTACAGGTCTTTAGTTCACCTTGTAGCATTTTTAAGATGCCATGGTTTTTCCAGCCTAACTTGAGTTTGGCAAAATAGATCAAGCACCTTAAAATTTTCTTGGTGTAGTTCCCCTCCACCTTAGAACAGAGATACACAATTTTTCAGAAATGGGTCTTTTTCTCTCCTCCCTGAACAAGAGCAAGGTCTCAAACCAGAAGGAGAGTCTTATCTGCAGCACTGTCTCTGCCATGACAGAGAGGGACTTAGGCAAGACAAATAAAAGGGCCACCTGAAAGCCTTCCTACCAGTTTGAAATGGCCTTGTCTTGATTCAGCATTCACTTGGTTGCTGAAAACCTTTGATGGTTTTCCAGGGTTCTGAAACAGTTGGCTGTGGAAGAATCTGCTTGTTTTCTAGATGTTTCTGTGAAGGGACAGAAGCTGCCTTTTAGAAGTCTTTTCTGATCTCAGATGGGCCACTCCAACACACTTCTGATCTACCTGTATCCATCCAGCAAAGCTGGTGCGCTAAGGAAGGCCTTTCTTCTGGTCTCCTCTCCCTGTACTGCAGGGTAGATGGCAACCCTGCCCATCCTTCTCCCCAGCTACATTGTGAGGACTGAGTTGTTTTATTTCTGTGATTCATATTGATGAACAGGATGGAGTAGAGGCAATATTATCCTTGGCTTTGTTAACTAAAATTGCAAAGGTGAAAGAAAATCACAGTAAAGACTGAAATTCAGATTCTAAAAAGGTTTATACTCAAAGTATATTCAAAACATAGAAAGGTATGTTTTGATTATTGGTATTTCCTAACTAAAAAAGAGAAGAAAATAACCTGAGAATCAAAATATCATTAACATTATATAGCAAAAATCTGTGACATATAGTATCAAAATTTCCCTTAAAAATAGAAGGAAAAAACAAAATAGCAAATATAAAATGAAATTCAAATAGCATAAAAATCATACATTCTCTTCTACTTCAGGTCTATCATTTTCTCCATGTTCCTTGTTCAAAATTAGCTGAAACCAGAACCTCTCAGGTTCACCCTAATGCAAATTCATGCCTGAGGCACCTATTTTTTTATTTCAGTATTCTCCAGTGTTGTTAGCAAAACTGATTTCTTATAAACCATGTATCTCCCTCAAATTGGAATAAAAACTGATGGTTATATAAATGTTAGGAATCTTATAAGGTTTGATATTCTATAGTAGCATTTTTATTTTCCCAGACTTTTTCTTTTACATTTAGTTCAGCATCCTAGAGATTTTCTAGGAATTCAAGGTTTGCCAATTACCACTACCAATTCTCAGGTTTTCTTTGGCAATGCAATTTCCTAAGAAACATCGTAAATGTCCTATCATTTACCTCCCAGCGACAGCTGTGCTTAGTAACCATAAAGGATTCTGTCTTGCTGGTGCATTCTTCCATCTACACATCTCACTGACCCTTAAGGAAACAGACCTTCTCTTGAAGGAATCCAGCACAGCAACATCTACTGGGGAGACATAATCTTTAATCCAATTTGAGCTGCAGTGTTCCATTCAGGCAGAGGAAATTTAACAGAAGGTGCTTGAGATCATACCCTTTCCTCATGGCGAGGCTGTCTTTTTGCAGCTACTTCAAGCTCCTTCCCTGAGGCCTGCAAGGGCCACATCTTTGAATCCGGGTAGTTTACAAGCATTGGGAATTTCACTGAATGTGGATTGTCTGTCACAGCCTGTGTATTCCTTCTTCCTCTGCTTGCAAAGGGACTGGGCCTCAGCTTATGCTACTTTCCCTGTCACAGAGCCCTTCAGAGGAAGCAGTAAAATGAACAAGAAAGCAAGTCTGATTTTCTGTTTATCTTGCTCCTTCTGCTCGGTCCTCATGAGGGATCCTACTCGATAGTCTGAACACAAAACCTCACCTCAAGTGTCTGACCGTTCTGGCTGTCCATCCCAAAGCTCATCGGCATGTGAGCGCTTCAGATGGAGGTCTGCAGATGCCTCCAGCCTACCCTTGTGGAGATAGCTCTTCCATATATTAAATTCTGTTTTGACCATAACACTTTCCTGGATAACTAACTCTGTATTCATGAATGCACTTAGACGCCAAAACAGATTATTCTTGCCAAATGACTTCATCAGGTGTTTATTTGCTTATTTGTTTACAAACTGTTAAGAAGTCACAAGCGGGCTGTGAAGAGTTGTATGGTGATTCCATTTTTATGTCAAGGACTCTGGATCCTACTCTCTCTCTACCCATTATTCCTAGCATGGGTTTATTCCCCTTCTCATCATGCTTTCAAGATATCTGCATGGCTGGTTTCCTAGGCATGAGACCTACATAGTAACACTAAGCCCTACTCTCTGAAGGCATTCTGTTCTTGTAACTGAAGTCCACTGGAGCACAAAACAGGTGCGGGGACAGACCAGACACTCGGGGCACCCTGGGTGCACGCTCCGGGTTTCGGGCAGGGAGAGCTCCATACATACAACCCCTGTGCCCAGCAGACTGGCTGACCGCCTGGTGGGCTCAAGGCACAGACAGTAAATGTTAGAGAGAATAATGAAATGTCATTGTATAAAGTTATAATTCAATCTAGACTTACAAAAATGTAATTTGTTTGAAGAGTTATGTATTTTTGGGGAAAAAATTTCCCTAAGAATTATCAGCAACAGATGTACTAAAATTGTTATTCTGAAATAATTAATCATAAAACTATTACAAACATTTCTTATCCTATAAAATAAAATTAACAATTGCAATAACAATGGCATCAAGAGAAAAACCTTTCTCAAAATTAAAAATTAAGATTTATGATTTTGTATTTATCAAGATAAACTGGCATTTTCAACTATACTGTTTAAAAATGAAGTTGCTAGAAGTATATAGATTGATTACATAAAATATTTTGCAGACATGCAAAAAAAGAGACAAAAATATTATGATAATCAAATAACACATTAATAAATTTTTATTTAATATGAAATATTTTATTGCAATTTGCAATATTTTTCTACCATGATATTGTTACTTCTGTATAGTACTAATCCTTTTACATACTAAAGTAATGAAATACTTTAAAGGAAATGTTCTAGATTTATCCATATATTTTATCCCTGTTTTTTGAATGGGGGGGTCCTATATTTTTATTTACACCAGGTCCTGCTAATTATGTTGCTGATTTGGGATGTTTGTAATAACTGTAATAAGTAATGTATCTGTGTTGCAGCCAGGAAGAATGAGAAAGAAGAAAAAAAATAATAAAAGAAGTATGTGGACATATCCATAGCCTTTAAAAACACTAACTTTTTCCTCAACCAGGGGTTATTGGACAATTTTTGGCCATAATTGTATCAGGTACTCTCATAATTTCAAGGAAATTCTGGCAGCAGAGCATATTAATTGAGCACTTTGCCACTCTGAGAAAATCCTTTGTAGAGCTCTCTTTGTAGAGGAGAAAGAGTGAATGGGTATTAAGCTATCCACATGGTACTTTTCATTTTATCAGTGGGGAGAACATGCCCATGGTTCTCCTCATTAGCACATCCAACACCCATTTTTATTTTAAGTTGGTGCCACACCCAACTTGGGGCCTGACCTCACAACCCTCAGATCAAGACCTGAGATCAATAGTCAGAAGCTCTACCGACTGAACCACCCAGGTGTCCCCGATACGTTTTTTCTAAGAAATATTTGCAGTACTTCCTTTATGATTGTAAAATAAAATTCTGAAAGAGTTGTATATGTTATACAAAACGTAAAAACAAATCAGGATGATGGCCAAAATTAGTTCCAATCATTATTCTAAGAAGAAACAAAGGAGATTAGGTATAATAATATGTACTCACATATATTTACCTTAGAAGTCACAATAACTGAGTCTTTGTTCACCCTGCACATAGAATCCTAGTCAGACATGGCAGCCCATGACGGCAACAAGTTAGGCAAGTAGGTATGACAGCCAGCACAGTCATTACCAACATGATCTTCTGAAATTGCGGGGGAAAGAACATCCTCTAGAAATACACAAAAATATACTGTGGTTTCTCTTCATTTACAATGAAGTCATAATCCTGAAAAAGGTAGTATATATTAAAATGATGTAAACTGAAGAGGTGGATTCTAGACTCAGATAAATAAACATGTTTGTGACAAGGATGTCCTAGGAGAAGGGTGAAATCTGTTCCAGAGCTCCTCATGCTGGGGAAGGAACACTGCGCAATGGGCAAGTCATCTGTCCCCAACCCTTTGCTCCAGTGTCAGTAACCCATCCACGTGACCAATGCCCACCACATGGATCGCATGTCTAGAATGCTCCCTACAGGTTAACCCTCCCCCACAACAACTGATGATGCACATGTAGATTTCTTTAACAGGATTCCTGTTTCGGTACAGTTCACTTCCACAGCCTTGACAGCACCCACTGCTTCCTGAGCAAAATTCCTCCCCAGTGCCACCAAATGCCCTGATCTTCACAAGTGGCTGTCACTCCATAGCCTCACCATGCTTCACCTTGGCATGGAAATCCTTGATCTTTGTGAGAATACCTACTAAATTTATAAAGATTTTCCTCAGTGATGGGGGTGTCTGGGTGGCTCAGTGAATTGAGCATCTGACTCTTGGTCTTGGCTTAGGTCATGATCTCAGGGCCACTGAGTGTGGAGCCTGCATGGGATTCTCTCCCTCTATTCCTGCCCCTGCTCACACATGCGCACACATGTTCTTGCTCTCTCTCTCAAATAAGTAACAAATAAATCTTTAAAATTACAAAGATTCTCCTCAATTTTAAGGCTATTTCCTCAAATTTAGGTCTATTTCCTTTGCTAACAATAACTGTATCCTTCTACTAAAACTTGCTGGTAATGGAACTCTGGCAGTCACTGGTGCTCCGTGGGTCTGAATTCTGTATGGTGTCACTGAGGCCACACTGGTAGGTACTTCGTATGGTGATTATAATCGTTCAGTGGGATGGTGCCCGCCCTTACTTCAGAGGACGCACTCAGTCAAGCATCATTAAACCCCAATATGCAGCACTGTACTGACACATTTTTTACCAGTCTTCCTGTACTAGTTATGACTCTTAGGAAGCTTAAAGCTCATTTATAGCAATTTATTCACTGTAGAACATACAGTAAAAACTCAACTATTTCTGAGGGAATAAATAAGTGTATGTATTAATCTTCTGCAACGTGTCTGTGTAGGGAGAGGAATGGGTATGTGATTTTGGAAAGATATCTTCCCTTGAATTCATTTTTCTACAATATCTCATGTTCAGAGCCCAAGTTACAACCTAAATTAATGTTGTCCATCACCATATATCAGCTTGATATTAATGACATGGCTTTATCCGAGTAGGAAGCACTTAAATAGGAAACCTGACATGAGTGAAAACTTCTCAGGTTTTTTGGTCTCAAAATAATACTCCCTAGAAAGTCACATCATTCCACAGAATGTCGGGAGTAATTACAAGAAAAGATGCATGAACTGTTCTGGCAAGAACACTTTGAAAATTGTTAAATAGCAATTTCTAAAGCAAGCTAAACTTTGGTGGCCTCTGTGTGGCTAGGGGTCATAAGAGCACGGGCCCCCAGGTCGTGGGCTACAAAGGAAGGTGTGAGATTCTCACACCAGCATGCAATGCAGCTCAGCGGAGGGCTGGCCCGCACAGTTCATGTGACTAAGTGCACTTACGAAGGAGGTGGGAGGGCCGAGCAGGGTGGTGGGAGAGTGTCCTGTGCTCTGAGACACGCACACGTGGAGAAAGCATGTCAGGAAGACCACTAGGAGAGTTTTACATGCGTATCTTCAAACTCAGCTGACAATGTGAATGGATGTCTGACTCGTTCGGACAAACCCTCAGTGATGACCAGCTTCTCTGACAGCACAGTAGAGATGTCACTGCCTGGGCGAAGGCTGTCATCCAGCACCGATCAGGGCAAATCATGCACAAGCATGTGCACTGAGGCCCATGGGGAGAGGAGAAGTGGGGCAAGATGAACCACTTACAGCCTTTCTGGGGGGCTGGGGGCAGAGCAGAGAGCTCACTCCCAAAGAAGACTGGGAAGGCTGCAGCGACCGTGAACTCTGCAGGGGAGTATGAAGCATCCCCACACTGGATGCGCACGCCGTTCCCTGAGATCACGGATTTTCAGGTAGGTGGTTCTCAGGAACAGTGGGAGACTCTCCCAAGTACACAAGCATCACACACGAGCTAGAGGAGACAAGACTGCTGCTGTCTGCCTGCTGCACAACAGCAGCAGGATGTCACCAGGACCTCAGCTCTCAGCAGGAAGGAGGGGAAGAAGCCGACCTCCAGCCTTTGCCCCATCCCTGCACAGGAGCCAGCCTCGGGCAGGCCTGCCCAGAACAGAAGGTATAACCTGAATGGCTGGACATACAGTGTTAGGGATAAAACAGGTTGGAAATCTAAAACAGAAGAACACATTTTTTTTTTTAATTACCTAAGAATGATCAGAAAAAATCGACGAGGGTAAACCCAGATTTCAACCAAGACAGAAGGAAAAATCAGCTATACAGGGTGGTTAATGATGGGTATAGGAAAGAAAAGAATGAAAGTACTTTCTGTTAATACCCACTGGGTCCCATTTGTTCAGTGTACAAATTACACACCCTTACAGTTCAACAATACTGTGCATTCCCACGAGCCCATGGTCATGACTTTGACACCAAGGACACTGAGCTGCAATACGGTTAAGCACTTTCCCCAAGTCTTCCAGGGGCGTCATAGAAAGCAGCATCATCCAGTGTGGGAAGACGGAGGGTGAGCCTTGCCAAACCTCACAGCACAGTAGTGTTCCCACAGCGCGGTGTCCCACTGTCTGCCCCATCACTGCCCCGCCCCGCCCTGGGCAGCCCCTGACTATAGCTTCCTGTTGAGGAAAGTCTCCCAAAATAACCTGGCATAAAATGTCCACTCCCTATGTGTGGCTATATTCACTCCCTGGCTCATGAACTACATCTCCCTAAAAACACAACTCTGAAGAAATGATGCAGGAACCAAAGCCTGTCTGTGGAGTGTCCCGGTCGCTGCTGTCACTGTGGAGACCTGCCAAGACCCTCTTCCTTTCCTGGTGAGCTCATGTTTCATTTACGCACACAGCTGGTTGGGATTCTAAATGAACATAATCAGGATGGTACTGAGGACTTTGTGGATAATAACCAGCAGATTTTAGCAGATAAAGTTGTATAACACTACAAACTCTCCTTAGCCCAAACTCAACATTATCCATGTGCCACCAGAGATTTCCGTGGCAGGTGACGAGCTGGTGAATTATGTCAGGATCTAAGAGATAGTTAATTTATCTAATTAGGTATTTAATAAATCTGCCTTTAGTTCTTGTCTCCCTATACTTGAAGTACATTTCTTGTTTCTGTTGTGGGGGTGATGATTCATCCTTCTTTCCCTTTTATTTTTAACCCAAGCCTTTTGACATGTTCTTTATCAACTCCCAGACTAATGCAGATACTGGCAAATCCCCGAGGTTCTTCATCTCAGCTCTGCCATGGACTTGATCTGTGTGATGCAGGAATTAATTTATGGACAATTGGTGTTGGACAGTCATCAGCCTCCACTGGAAATCTGGGGAACTGGGAAGAGAGGCTCTCGGCAAGAGTCATAGCTGTATCTGGTCACAGGGTGATCTGTTGACGTAGACGGCGAGCCTGACACAGCAATCTCACACCCTTGTCCTCTGCTCCTGCAAGCCTGACACAGCACGGCCCATACCCCTGTTCTCTGCCCCTGCGAGCCTGACACAGCATGGTCCATACCCTGTCCTTTGCCCCCACCAGCCTGATATAGCACCGCCCTCATGAGTCTACATAGTGTGGTCCACACAGCTGTCCTCTGCCCCTGCCACCCTGACATAGTATGGCCCACACCCTTGTCTTCTGCCCCTGCGAGCATGACACAGCGCACTCCACACCCCTGTCCTCTGTGCCCCCGCCACGCAAGCGTGACACAGTGCAGTCCACATGGCTATCCTCTGCTCCTGCGAGTGTGACACAGCACGGTCCACACCATCACAAGTGAAACTATATGATGACTGGATCTCTCTGCTTGATTTATTTCACCCATTAAATCTCTCTAGAAAACATGTGTTCCTCCTATGCTAACATCAGATCTTTCCAGGATGTTCTCGTGTCCCTGGACCATTTCTTCTTCTGCTGCTCCTCTGTTAATATCTCAGCATGACCTTGCCACCATATCTAAATTCTGTTTTCTTTCTTTACACTGTCAGGCAGCTACAGCAGGTCTCCATTGTGGACTCCCTTTTAAGGCCCCTCCCTCTAATCTTGCTTCAGGCAGCGCAACTCTATTAAAACTCTTCAAGTCACAAATTACCTTATTCTTGGCTATTTAAATCCTATTTAATGATACCTCTTTCTTCTTGAGCTCTTTTTAAAAAGATGAAGTCTGGAATATTTTGTTGCTTGTAATTGTTTTTGAGAAAAATATTAATGGGAAACCAATAATTTCCAGGTATGAAATTGTGGCTCTATATTAATGAAAAAGGTATCTATTTAGGGATGAGGTGACCGGTGAGGGGATGACTTGCATCAATTTTAGTACAGAGTAATATTAATAAACTAGAGTGGCTTAACAAACTTAGAGCAGCATACACAAACCTGGAGCTCTACTCTCACACCTAGAGTGGTACACACAACCAGAGAACGGTACACACAAACCCAGAGCAGTATACCCGAATCTAGAGCAGCATACACAGACCTGAAGAGGCATACATAAATCCAGAATGCATACACACAACCGGGAGCATATAAACAAATCCACAGCAGGATACATAAGCCTAGAGTGATATACTCATGTCTAGAGTGACATACACAAGGCCCAGGAAAGCGAACTGGAATATTTTTAGGAGGGGCATATCCTTGACCTAAGACTTGAAATGTAGAGAGCAAAGGACAGATCAACTCTGTTGATGGGAGCCCATCTGGATTATATCTGGATCACAAATAGGAAAATGCACCTGTTATTCTTACTGGATCTCTTTCACTGTGCTGAAGAAATTTGGGAAGGAGAAATAAAATAGGGAAACAGTGATTGTTTGAATTACAGGTTTTGTTTACATACATACTAGATGAGAATCATTTGACCATGAATTTTTAAAAAATTATTTTTGTTTCTCTAAAATTCATAAATATTCTAACTGTAGGTACCCTACATTTTTTTTTTCCTTCCTCCCTCCTCCACTTCCCAACCCAACACTGAGCACAACGTACACAGATGCTGAAATGAATTCCAATCGAACGGGGTGATCTTTCTATGACATGGTGGACTAATATATTTCCAGGTGTTTGAAGTTTATCATTCATAATGTGCTATCTCTGAAAACACAGGCAAATAGATGTACACTGTGATAGACTTTAAGAGTTGAATACCATTTCAGCAATAATGGGGTATATCAGGATAAGGTGATTTCTATGTGATTTTAGTTCCAAGAAGAAATGTTCTCCTTCCTCTCTTCACTGTGGACAAAGTATTTTCATTTCCATACTCAGTAGGAAGTCAATCCAACACTAAAAAGAGATAATTTCATTTTTATTTTTAGATATCGGCTTGAGAGTCCCCACGTCTCCTAGATTATTACAATAAAAAATTAAGTCAAATAAAGGGAATTTAAAGAAGAAATACAACATTCTCTAACACGCCATTTCACTCTTCACACACTATTCCTTTTATTAGCTATATATTTTCCAGTGTTTCTTCCAATTTTGGAACAAGTATAGTAAGTTTTGAAAGAAAACCTCATAAGACACATGTATTTTATGTATGTCTTTATGACAAGTTATCTATTGCAGCGGAGAGAATCGTCTGCAGACTTGCCATCAAGATTCATTACAATCATTATTGCTTCACATAAAGGGGGATTCTGCCTAAAAAATAAAGCATAAGGACTTTGGGAACTGCTACTTAAAATGAGATGAGAGTCTGAATTGTGCTAATGCAGATAAAGCAGCCTTGACAGGACTATCTTTAGACTGAATGTACCAATCACTGGTATTCTTTGGGAAATAAATGACTGCATTTTAATTATCAACTCAAAACAGTGTCATTTGGGTAAATTACGAAGTTTATGGCTGAATGCCGGACTTAACTTTCACTTACAAATGAACATGCGACAACGCATAAAAAATGAAAAATTACCAGTGAACTTAGAAACTGTGTGGCTAATTTTAATGTGGTCACAGCGTAAATCAATACAAAGAATAAGTAAATGCAGCAGAAAACCAATAGTCTTTTACTGTTTTAATCTACCCCACTTAAAGGCATCTTAAAAATACATTGCACTTTTACCAGTTTCATAACTGCGGTGACACAGTGGTGATATTCATCACTTGCTGGGGGATGGCTGTAAGTGCTGGGCCACCCCTCACAGCCACGCTCCTTTTATACGGTCTATGGTCACTTCCTGAGAACTGCATGGTTTGTACATTCATTGTTCAGATTGTCTGGCCCTACCTCAGACAAATTCGATCAAAAGTACCAGTATTTGGCACAGGAATCTAAAACATTTAATATATACTGATATTTGAGAATCCTGACTTAGAAGGGTAGGATATCCACGTATGTTCTTTATCACTATCAAACCCATTCATAAACTAGGAGGACTCACATTAGAAGTCATCAAAAGTAAACTTCAAAGAAAAAAATTCCTCACTAAATATTCATACCCATGGTTTGGTTTTATTTCAGAAAAAAAATGTTTGGGGCACCTGGATGGCTCAGAGGGCTGAGCGTCCAACTCTCAGTTTTGGCTCAGGTCATGATCCCAGGGTCCTGGGCTCGAGTCCTGCATCAGGCTCCCTGTTCAGTGGGGAGTCTGCTTCTCCCACTACCTGCCCCTCTCCCTGTTCTCTTTTTCTCTCTCTCTAAAATAAATAAATATCTTAAAAAAAAAAAGAACTAAAACTTTGGATGATATATTCACTTGTCAAAAAATATTTCTTGAGACTTTATCAAAGAGCAATGTCTTAAGCCCTGGGGATACAGAAATGAAAGCAAACAAAACACAGAAAAATGTTCTCAAGCCAGCATCAACATTTCTTCCCACAGCATCTTAGTGGCAGGAAGCAGAAAACAGTAACATAATAACTGAACTATGAAGAAGATAGGAAATAATGTGTGATATCATTCATTTTTGAAGGCTGCATTATGGAATTTTCCATTAGACTTACTATTCTCAGCAATTTCAATATGTTATTCTTTTATCTTCTGGGTTCCATTGTCTCTATGAAAATCATATGTCCCTTTCTCTACTGTTCCATAAAGATAAAGTGTCTTCCTTTCTCTGGATACTTTTTTAAGTTTCTCTTTGTCTTTGGGTTTTCAACAGTTGCACTGTGATATTTAGGTATGTGGCATGCATCTGCACATGTGTGTGTGTACACATGTCTGTGTGTGCATGTGCATGTACCAGCATAGGGTTTATAAACCTTCTTGATTCTTTGGTCTGATGTCTGTTGTCAGTTTTGAATTATTATTTTTTTAATCAAGCAGTATCTCTGCAAACATTTCTGTTCCTAATTCTCGCTGTGCTCATATCCTCTGAGTCACAAATTATGTGTATCTTAGAATTTTAAACTATTTCCTATGTTACTTTTAGGGTGTCTTGTATATTTTCTCTCTGCATTTTAATGTGGATGTTTTCTACTCCCTATTTTCCAGTTCACCAATCTTCTTATTGTGTCTAAACTGTTTTTAGACATAACCATTTGATACTATATTTTTAAATAAATTCAAGTTCTCAGACACAACTGTCTGATATTTTCTCTAATATATTTTTCAGTTATTTTTAAATGTCTGTCCTATAACTATAAAATTCAGATCACTTTGAATGTGTTATTCATTTCTCCTTATCTGTGTGTGTGTGTGTGTGTGCATGTGTAAGTGTGAGTGTGTAATATTACACGAGAAAGGAATCCACCTCTTTAATCCACTCGTCTGACCTATTTAGGGTAGGCCCACCTCCTGCTGGCTGCCAAAGGAAACTGCCGGCTTGTTCTAAAGGACATTTACCACCCCTAGAGTCTATGGAAGATTTTTCCAAATGGGCTTCTCCTTGGCTGCTGACTTCTTCAAGCCAACAGAACACCCATTCATCAGAGCAATCTTAATCCTTTTTTAGAGGCTTCCACCTGATTTAGGGACATCCACCCTGTAGAATAACCGTTCTGAAGACCTCAAAGTCATCTGACTTGGAACCTTAATTATACCTGCAGAATTCTCTCACTTTGTCCAGTTGGCAAGGAGCAGGTCACAGACCTCACCCCTAAAGGGATGATACAGACCAGGAAAAAGAAGAGGCAGGCGTCATATGGATAACCCTGGAGTTTACCCTACAAAGTCACCTCATGAAAAGTCACTCCTAGGATAGAAGATGCACCTTCCTGCACAGCCTTGATTGATGTTCTTGGCCCTTTGATCCCTGAAAGCCCTGAATGCAAAATGTTCTCCCCCGCCTGTCCCTGCCTGAGCGGCTTGTAGTGCATGCGCGGTGATGCTTCTGGGCTCGGCTGTGCAGGCTGGTTGCCTCGGTCAACGCTGCCTAAAGCCGTTGTCGCCACCGCTGGGTGGCGATGGTACGGAGCTGCTCCGGCTGGGCCCGTGGGGGG